>NC_045434.1:180220167-180318663 GCF_002776525.5 Piliocolobus tephrosceles
CAAAAAAAAAAAAAAAAAAAAAAAAGAAATACAAACCAGAAAAACAACAGAAAAGATCAACAAAATTAAGAGTTGAGTTTTTGAAAAGATAAATAAAATTGCAAAACCTTTAGCTAGACTAAGAAAAAGGGAGAAGACTCAAAAGCATTGGAAGTCATCCCTTTAAGATCAGGAAAAAGACAAGGGTGACCATTCTTGCCACTTTTATTCAACATAGTACTGTGCTAGAAGTCCTAACCAGAGCAATTAGGCAAGAAAAAGAAATAAAAAAGCATTCAATTTGGAAAGGAAGAAGTTAAATTGACTCTATTTGCAAATGACATAATCTTATATAGAGAAAACTCTAAAGACTCTACTAAAAAGCTATTAGAACTTGTAAGCAAATTTAGTAAAGTTGCAGATTAGAAAATCATATAAAAATTAGTAGCATTTCTATAATTAACAATGAATGATCTGAAAAAGAAATGAAGAAAACAATCCCACTTAAACAGCAACAACAACAACAACACACATCTTATGAATAAATTTAACCAATGACGGAAAAGAATCATACACTAGAAAAACATAAAACACTGATGAAAGAAATTAAAGAAGATACAAATAAATGGAAAGATATTCCATGTGCATGGATTGGAAGAATTAATATTTTTAATGTTTATACTACCCAGAATGATCCACAGATTTAACGTAATCCCTATCAGAATTCCAATTATATTTTTTTCACAGAAATAGAAAAAAATCCTAAATTGCATAGGGAGCCACAGAATTCCCCAAATAGCGAAAGCAATGTTGAACAAAAAAGAAAAAGCTGGAAGCATCACACTACCTGATCTCAAAATCTACTACAGAGCTGTAAACAGCATAGTACTGGCACAAAACAAACATAAAGACTAATGGAACAGAATAGAGAGAGCCCAGAAATAAATCTACACATTTACAATCTGATCTTTGACAAAAGTGCCAAGATCACACAATGGGGAAAGGACAGACTCTTCAATAAATGGTATTGGTATATGCAGAAAATTGAAATTAAACACTTATTTAACCTCATGTACAAAAATTAACTCAAAATGGATTAAAGTCTTAAACTTAAGACCTGAAACTGTAAAGCTACTGGAAGAAGCCAGGAGCAGTGGTGAACGCCTGTAGTCCCGGCTACTCGGAAGCTTGAGGCAAGAGGATCACTGGAGTCCAGGAATTCGAGGCCAGCCAACACAACACAGTGAGACCTTGCCAAAAATAAACAAACAAAAACAAAACAAAACAAAAACACCAAAAGCCAAAACAAAACAAAATAACAACAACAACAACAACAAGAAATGTACTAGAGGAAACATAGGAGGAAAACTTCTTGACATTGGTCTTGGCAAAGATTTCTTGCCTATGACCCCAGAACCACAGGCAACAAAACCAAAAATAGACAAAAAGGAGTGCATCAAACTAAACTGCTTCTGCACAGGTAAGGAATGAAAAGAATCTATAGAATGAGACAAAATATTTCAAATGAAACATATGCTAGTGGATTAATATCCAAAATATACACAGAATTCAGACAACTCAATAGCAAAAAAACAAATGACCCAATTTAAAAACAGGCAAAGCAACTGAATAGACATTTTTCTTTTTTCTTCTCTTTTTTCTTTTTTTCCTTTTTTTTTTTTGAGACAGAGTCTTGCTCTGTCACCCAGGCTGGAGTGCAGTGGTGAGATCTTGACTCACTGCAACCTCCGTCTCCCAAGTTCAAGCAATTCTCCTGCTTCAGCTTCCCAAGTAGTTGGGATTACAGACATGAGCCACCATGCCCGGCTACTTTTTGTATTTTTAGTAGGGATGGGATTTGACCATGTTGGTCAGGCTGGTCTAGAACTCCTGATCTGAGGTGATCCACCCGCCTTGGCCTCCCAAAATGCTGGGATTACAGTTGTGGGCCACTGCGCCCGGTGACATTTTTCAAAAGAAGACATACAAAAGGCAAGGAGGTATGTGAGAAGGTGCTCAACATCACTAATCCACAGGGAAATGCAAATTAAAATCATGACGAGATATCACCTCACATCTGTAGAAAGGACTTTTGTCAAAAAAGAAAACAAAAAGATGCTTGCTGAGTATGGTGGCACCCACCTGTATGTAATCCTAACTACTTGAGAGGCTGAGATGGGAGGATCACTTAAGCATGGGAGTTTGAGACCAACCTGGGCAACCTAGCCAAATCTCATCTCAAATAAATACACACACACACACACACACACACACACACGCAGAAAGAAAAGATAACCAGTGTTGTCAAGGGTGTGGAGAAAGTGGAACCCTCACACACTGTTGGTGGGAAGATAATGTAGCGTAGCCATTATGGAAAACAGTATGAAGTTTCCTCAAAAAATTAAAACTAGAAGGCCGGGCGCGGTGGCTCATGCCTGTAATCCCAGCACTTTGGGAGGCCGAGGCAGGTGGATCATGAGGTCAGGAGATCGAGACCATCCTGGTTAACATGGTGAAACCCCGTCTCTACTAAAAATACAAAAAATTAGCCGGGCGTGGTGGTGGGCACCTGTAGTCCCAGCTACTTGGGAGGCTGAGGCAGGAGAATGGCGTGAGCCCAGGAGGCAGAGCTTGCAGTGAGCCGAGATCACACCACTGCACTCCAGCCTGGGTGACAGTGCGAGACTCCGTGTCAAAAAAAAGAAAAAAAAATTAAAACTAGAAATGCCATATAATCCAGCAATCCCACTTCTGGGCATATAGCCAAAAATACAAAATCAGTATGTCAAAGAAATATCTACAGTCTCATATTTATTTTAGCATGATTCACAATAGTCAAGATATAGAATCAACTAAAGTGTCCATCAACAAATGCATGGGTCAAGGAAATGTTATACGTAAACATAATGAAATACTATTCAGCCTTAAAAAAGAAAAAGTCCTGTCATCTGTGACAAAGTGGATGAAACTGGGGGACATTATGCTAAGTGAAATAACCCAGGCACAGAAAGGCAAATCCTACGTGGTCTCAGTGAAATGTGGAATCTGAAAAAGTTGAACTCATAGAAGTAGAGTAGAATAGTGGTTACCAGGGGTTGGGAGGAAGTGGGGAGATGGTAAACAAAGAAGAAGGAAAAGAAGCTCCACCAGGCCCACAGAGAGCAGTTCGTTGATGCTGCTATCATTCTGATTCTGGGCAGCAGCACAGCTGTGTGGCTGGTACATGGCAGGGACTCAGACAGCGGCAGTTCTCTTTGCTGTCTCCAGCAGGCAGGTGGGAAGCCAGTGCAGCTGCAGGGAGCAGTGGGAGATGAGTCTAGATAGTGCACGAGCTTGGGCTAGACTTGGTAGGTGAGAGTGGGGAGCTATGGAGGCATAGGGGCACCATCAGAGCGGTGCTGCGGTGCTCCTCTGGCGTGGTAGGCATGGAGAGTCCACAGGACGCAGGGCCAGGAAGGAAGGTCTGGCCTGGCCCAAAGGTAGTGATAAAGGCCCCAATGAGTGAGGATGGAGGGGTGAGAAGTGGGGGTCCAGAGAACTGCGGGAGGCATTGCGAAGGCCCTTCACCAGCCTTGCCTGTGGGGTGAGGGCAAGGAGGAACCTGTAGCCTGGGAGATTGTAGGACTCATGAGCAAAACTAAGCAGCTGTCTAGAGCATGCACTCGGGTCTTCGGGAGCTGAGTTCAGATGGCACAGCCCCTTGACCTCCGACTTTCCTCCTCCCCAGCTCCCCAGGACCGAGGCTTTGAGGGGAGCCCACTCTGGAAAGGCCCTGCTCCCGGGAGTTCCCAGCATGGCTCCCGGACTGAATAAAGGCACTGAGGTTGGCTGTAAGGATGTGGAGGCCGCAGTGGGCCTCCGTCAGACATCATCAGCTGGTGCAAGGCAGGAATATGGTGGTCGAGCATGGACCCCGGCCCACATGTCCTGGGAAGGGCCCTGCCTTGTCACTTTGCTTGGTCTATGATCTGGGCTTAGTTTTTCTCTCTGTACCTGACTCTTCTTAGACTGGATGGGGTGATAATAACAGTATCTACTTCATCAGTCTGTTTTGAGGGCTCCATGAGTTACCATGAGTGCCAAGTGAGTAGGATAGCACCTGGGATAAAGTGAATGCTCAATAAACACTGGCTATAATAATAATAATAATAATTATTATTATTTTCAATTTTTTTCTGAGACAGGGTCTTGCTCTTGTCGCCCAGGCTGGAGTGCAGTCGTGCGATCTCGGCTCACGGCAACCTCTGCCTCCTGGGTTCAAGTGATTCTCTTGCCTCAGCCTCCCGAGTAGCTGGGATTACACACGTGGCTAATTTTTGTATTTAGTAGAGACGGAGTTTCACCACGTTGGCCAGGCTGGTCTCAAAATCCCGACCTCAGTGATCCTCCCACCTTAGGCTCCCAAAGTGCTGGGGTTACAGGCGTGAGTCCCCACACGCAGCCTATAATTATTATTATTTTTAAAGACAGGGTCTTGCTCTGTTGCCAAGGCTGGAGTGTAGTGGTGTGATCTCAGCTCACTATGGCCTCAACCTCCCAAGTTCAAGTGATCCTCCTGTCTCAACCTCCTGAGTATCTGAAACTACAGGCAAGTGCGAATACTTCTGGCTAATTTTCAATTTTTCATAGAGATGGGATCTCCCTATGTTGTCCAGGTTTGTCTCGAACTCATGGCCTCAAGCAGTCCTCCCATCATGGCCTCCTAAAGTACTGGAATTACAGGTGTAAGCCACTGTGCTTGGCCTTTGTTGACTATTAATTATTATTAATATTCCTCAGGCTGCCAGGAAGGAGAGAGGGAGGGAAGGCCTCCCAGCTGGAGCTGGCCAGATGGTCCCTGTGGGGCTGGGAAAAGTGGGAGCTTGGGAGTGAGGATGAAGGCCAAGGGTTGATCTTCTCAGGCAGGCCCCAGGCAGAGTCAGTCCTGATTATGTCTTGGGAGGGCATGCTGCTTGCATCTTCCCTCCACTCTCTCCTTCTGTCTCACCTCCTCCCTGCCCCAACCCCACTCCTGGGTGCCAAAGCTGGGGAGTCCCTGAGTTCAGCCTGGGAGTTGCCAGGTCTGGCTGGCTCTGTGGCTTCTGAGCTCTGTGATCCTGGATGCCTCATTCCTGCTCCGAGCCTCAGCTCCCTCATATTCGGGATGGGGTTCAATCCATCAACTCCCCGGGGCCTTGGAAGTTTCAGGAAAATTCCTGCCTGGTATTTTCAGTCCAACCTTTCTCCTCAACCCACACTTCTTCCCCAGAAGCTCCTCCCATGGCTCCTGGGGATGAACAAAGGACACATGGACTCGTGTGTTGTAGAATCTTTATTCAGGAGCTGGGCTGCCTCAGGGGCCTGCTCCTCCAACCCTGTGTCCGATTGCTTTGCACCAGATCCAGCTGCTCAGGCCCTGGGATGGTGGTGATGACCATGGTGGCCAGGGACCCATCTTGAGCATGGACAGGGATGGGAGGCCGCCACGGCGGTGGGCTGAAGGGCGAGGTGTCCCCGGTGGGCTCAGGACACTCAGGGCCATCTCAGAGGCAGCCGGTACATGCAACGTTCACACACAGCTCACAGTCATCGTTAGCGATGGTCCCTGGGCAGGGAGAGAACTGGTCAGCTGACCTGAACCTGGGCCCTCTGTGTCCAGGCAGCAGAAAAGATCTGCTTGGGAGTGGGCAGCGTCTTCTGCAGACTGGGGGCAGGAACCTCTAGAGCTGGAGTGAGGGCTTGGGTTCAAGTCCCAGATGCTCTCCTTCCTAGCGGTGACTGGGCAAGCCGCTCACACTCCCTGTGCCTGAGATTTCTTATTTGCTAAATGGACAGAGTCACTGTGAGGAGAAAACGCAGGATCGACTTGTCCCAGCACACAGTAGGTGCTCAGTAAGTGCTAGCTAGTTGCTACATTCTCCTGCCCGGCTCTGCGCCATCCCTCGGGTTTCAGCTTGGCTGACACCTCCTTTTGGAAGCCTTTCAGACCCCGATCCCACCGCAGATGTCAGCCAGCTCTCCTCTCTGCTCCATGCAGCCATTGTCTGTTGATGGGTCTGTGCCTGGCATGGACTAGGGATGAAGCGGGTTTCAGGCATGCCTGACTCACAGTGCCTAACCCGGGGAGTCCTGGGAGCCAGCAGGACACGGCCTGAGTTACTTGAATCTCCCCATCCGCAGCCGCTGGGTGCTTATGAGAAACAACCCAGGTGGTGGGGCCTGGGCGTGGGAGGAGACAGAGCGAGTTTCTGCAGGGAGCGGGGGCACTTACTCAAGGTCTTGAAGATGCTGGAAGCCTCCTGAGAGGCGCAGACAGGCTGGAGGTCCTGGGGCAGGGCAGCGTGGTGGCACACGACGGGCAGGAGGCTCTGGGTCTGCAGGCGGGGGCTGGGTGCCCACTGTGCCTCCAGTTCTCTCAGCTTCTTCATGGATTCCAGCTGGACCCGGAAGCCTTGATACTACAGGGAGGGGAGAAGAGATAGGAGCAGATCAAGACCTGGGCCAAGGGCAGGCACTGCCCTGAGACCCAGGGTTACTCGAACCCTGCAGATCCTCCAGAGCCTTCCCCGTCTCTATGGGAAGTCCAGGGCCACACTGGAAAGAGCTGCCGGGATGGGAGGTGTGAGGAAGAAGCAGCGAGGCTGTGGGACATGGTGGTTCAAGGCATGGGCTTTAGAGACAGGCAAGCCCTGGTTCAAATCCCACCTCTGCCCCTGACCGGCTGCCTGTCTGTTCCCCACTCAGCCTCAGCTCCCTCATCTGACATCTCCCGTGGGGGCGTGGCACCAGGATATTCTTGCCAACTGGGCGCCTGCCTGAGCTAACATGGCAGAGTGGTGGCAGCTGCAAGCGGCCGGTCTCCAAGGCTAGGGCTGTTGGGGAGGCCGAGTCTCCTGCACCCCTCTCTGGGACCCACTTTGTTCTCCCCAAGGAGACCAAGGCCACAGACGTCTCTGCTACACTGGGCGAGGCCAGCAGCATCCCCTGTGACGTGGCAGACAGGCCCTGCTGCGACGACTCCTGTCAGTCTCCTATGCCCCCGGTAGGGCACTGGAATCCCAACAGTCTTCTATCAGGCCTTTGTACGTGCTGTGCCCTTGGCCTGGAACAGTTTCCCCATCCTCTGTGCCTGGCAACCTCCTGTTCATCTTGCAATGCCAGCTCAGCGGTTACCTGCCCGGAAAATTGTTCTGGAGCCTGTCCCCCTCCACCCACATGTGGGTGAATATAGAGAACTGTGGGAGCATAACAGGGGGTCTCCTTCCCTTTCTGGGCTCCTCCCGTGCAGGGGCCTCATCCTGTTCCACACTCTGACCTCTGTGACCAGCACGGGCCTCTGAGGGGAGCAGTGCTGAATCAGTTTGGTGTTGTCATCGCCATCATCACTGCCATCAAAGTCTGGCTGCCCCCACCCACCGGCTGCCTTGGTCCCAGAGCTGTGATGGTTGTTGGGCTGAGCCCCGGGCCCTGTGCTCCTCCGGTGTCCCCTGAATTCCCAGTACACCCTCTCCAGCCTAGCCTCCCACTGTGCGGCCCTTGAGGCAAGGGGCACACTAGCCAAGGGACTCACCTGGATGTAGACTGACTGTGTGCTCTGCAGCAGCAGCAGGAGAACCACGGCCACTCCTGGCAGGAGCCCTGACACAGCCCTGCAGCCCATTGTGCTCCCTGGGTTCCCCCTGCCACTGTCCACCGTCTCCCATCTGTGTCCTTGCCTAGCACCTCCTTATAGGCCAGGCTCCGGAGTCCTGGTCACTCATTAACTGGCCAGCTGGGGTGGGGTTGAAAGCTGGCTGGCTCTCTGACAAGCTGGGGCTGGTTCCCAGGAAAGGGGTTGGGGGCTAGGAGGGCAGGAGCCCAGAGTCTATGGGAACACAGTGCTTGAACACCAAGCACCTGCCACGTGCTGGGCTCTCCATGGGGGCCTTGGAGCACACCATCATTTATTCCTCAAGATACCTGTGTGATTGTGATGATAGGGAGGCCATTTTACAGACAGGAAAAGTGAGGCTCAGGAGGGAGCGTGGCTTGCCCCAAGTCACAGAGCTAGTTAATGTCAGAGAAGGGGCTCCAGCCAGGTGTCCTTGGCCCAGGTCAGCCCATGGTCCTTTCTCTGGGGGAAGGATACAGACAGACAGGCTGGTCCAGGGCAAAGTGGGCAGACATGGCTGATCTTAGGGTTCTCAAGGCCCCACTCCCCCAAGACCCACATCTCTCTCGCTCCCTCTCCTCAGCACTATTTAACGACCATCCTTCAGACCAGGCCTGGCCCCAGGTTTTGAACCTGCCTCTGCCTGCCATCTCCCACCTGTGCCTGGGTGCTATCGGGCCATGTTTGACCCATCTCACCTGTCTGTGCTTTCAGAAGCCGATAGCCTAATCCAGCATGGAGGAAAAAGCAGTGGTGTTGGAGGCAGATTGATCGGTGTTCAAATCCTACTCCTACTGCAGCTGTGTGATTTAGGATAAGTCACATCAACTCTAATGGAACCTCAGTTTTCTCTTCCATCAAATGGGCATGATACAACCCCTCGCATAAGGTTGCTGTGAGCGAGGGCCCCGGCCCACCTGAGGTTGCCTTTGTCCCCTGGGTAATGCATCTGTAGCAGCCCCTGATCTTACAGTTGCCTTCTAGGCAATGCATAACCTACTGCCCCAGTGGTTGAAGGTTGGGTCAGAGAGAAGAGGGCAAAGTCTCTAAGGGTGATGTCACCACTGCCATACCAGGCAGCTGTAAACAGTGCCTGTGCCAGGGCTCAACTCTGCAAGGCACAGACTCTGGCATGTGGCGGACTCCCCTGGTGTTGAGCCTGAACGTTGGATTGAAGCCCTGATAGCTCACCTTGGCATTTAAGGTGCCACTCCCAAAAATGGCTAAAATCGGATGTCACTGTGCTTCTCCATACCAACCCTTTTCACACAGGTCTAATCCCATCTCATGTCTTTGCCTACTCATTCCACCTGCCTGAAATGCCCATCTTCCTTTTTCTTATCTCAGACTGAAATGAAGAAGAAGCTGAAGTGAACTTTGGAATTTCTTATGTATTGCTTTGAATCCAGACTTCAGCCTTTGCTCTTGAGAGTATATGGAAGTTAAGGGACTCTTACATGCTCTCTCATCTGTAAAATGAAAACAACCACCTCGGAACAATAGCTCTCATTTCTTGAATACTGTGCAGAAAGCTATGTTATAGTCATAATCCCATTGAATCCTAAAGGATAGGCATAATGTTTGTTCCCATTTTACAGATGAGTAACCTGAGGCCCAGTGAAGCTCCATGTTTGTTGTCACTGTGGGAGCAAGAGGGGTGAGCAGATTTTCTACCTGGAATTCTTGCTTTTGCTCAGCCTGTGGTGTTATAGAAAAAGGAACCTAGGACTTAGAGATAAGGAGAGCTGGGTTCAAACCCAAATGCCAGCACTTACCAGCTGTGTGATCTTTGGCACACTACTTAGCTTCTCTGAGCCTCTCCATTTCTTCATCAGTAAAGTAGAGAAAATAGTAATAATAATTTTTAAAAAGACCTCATAGTGGTTGCTATAAAGAAAAACTGAACGATACCTGTCCCAGGAGAGCCTATGACTCTCCCCAAAACCAACTGTTTCCCCAGCATGTGCCCTGGCTTACGGAGGATGTGTCATGAAGGGCGGTTTCCCTGCCTCTCCTTGTGGAACTCCCACGACAAGCCCCATCTCTCAGTCTATAGTGGGACCAGTGCTGCTTTCTGACTTGCACAGGCTGAACTCAATGCTGGGCCGTTCTGTCCAGACCTGGGTCTGTCCAACTGTAGGACCTTGGACAAGCGACGACTTCTGTGATCTCGGTTTCTCATTTGTAAAAATCGTGTGACCACTCTCCAATGTTTGAGGTTGTTATGAGGCGGCTTGATACCTAAATCCATGGTCTTTCCATGAGAGGAAACTCATTCCCCTTGGCCCCTACATCAATGGGACAAGCCTGCCGGGTCTGGGGGCCCCTTGGCCATGGTCTTTTTCCTTTCTTCGCCCTGTGGCTCCTCCAGCCAGGGCCTGTCATGCATCGGTCTTCCCTGGGAACCAGGTATGACTTCCCTATCTGCCTAACATGACTCAAGTTTATTTGTCAAACCCATCTCCTCCCAATCTCTCTCTAAATGATCCACCATCCATCACAACCAACTTGGCCGCATACGCAAATCCTTGACGCTGCCCCTGGCCAGCCCATGTGCATTGACGTGGTATTATCAGGGCACTTCCTTCTTTATGGATGTGGGAAGTGACTGTCACAAGAGCCTGGAGTTCACCTTGTGTGGAAGACTCAATCACAGATGCGGGGTGGGTGACAGTTCACCCGTGTGCATTCGGGCAGCTCCCCTCTCTACCCTGGCCCCTCTTCTCAGTGCCCACTGCTATGGTGCCCAGAGCCCAGGGCTCTCCCTGCCCCCAACTGCTCAGTTCCCCACAGCATTAGTCATAGCTGACCATTCCATCTTTCTTGGGGTAAAGTGCTTTCACCATTTGACTCCTGGGACACACTCTTCTCATTTCTGCCAACCTCACTGGCTCCATATTCTCAGCTTCCTTCCTTGGTTTTTCCTCTGTTCTTGACCTGTAGGTGTTAGAGTGCCCAGGGGGCACCAAGCCTGTCTTTGGACCTCTTTCTTCCTGTCTGTAATCACCCCCTTGGTGATCTGTCCCATGTCAAGGACTTTAATGCCATCAACACTCTGTTTACTCCCTAGCCTGGCCTTTCTTCTCAGTCCCACACTCATTTATCTACCAGCCTCTTCAGTGCCTCTCATACTGGTTGATAGTACTACCATTCACCCAGCTGCTCAAGTCCAAAATCTGGGAGTCATCCATGATGTCTCTTTTTTATTTGCCAAATTCAATTCACTAGCAAATCCAGTTGGCTCTACCATCAAGATATTTCTAGATTCTAACCATATCTCATCATCTGCACTGCTATGATCAAGGTTCAAGCTATCATCACAGGTTGAATGGATTATTGCCATAGCCTTGTTCTCCAGATAAGCAGAACACACACACACACACACACACACACACACACCCTATATAGAGATATATATTTCTTATTAGAAAGTCTACCGATTATAAATGTTAGTCACATTGAAAAAATCTTACTTCAGAGAGCTTCTCCCATCACTCCTAACTCTTTTAACTTGCTTTCTTGTAGCACCTGTCATATATATCCTTCGAATTTTTTGCATCTTTCTGTCTCCTAGAATGTAAATTCTATTACAGTAAAGAATTTGTCTGTTTTGTTCTCCTAAAACAATACCTGGCACATTTATCCTATTGGATAGATCTATCTATGTATCATCTACCTAGATTTATTTTAAAGAACTGGCTCACATGATTGTTCAGCTGGTAAGTCTGAAATCTGTAGGGAAGTTTGACAGGCTGGAAATTCAGATTAGATTTGATATTGTAGTCTTGACTCTGAAATCTGCGGGGCAGGCTAACAGGTGAGAAACTTAGGGTTCTTATGTTGCAGTCGTTGATGCAAAATGCTTCTTCCTGAAGAAGGACTTTACTCTTTTTTTTGAGATGGAATCTCATTCTGTCACCCACGCTGGAGTGTAGTGGCACGATCCCGGCTCGCTGTAACCTCTGCCTCCTGGGTTTAAGCAATTCTCCTGCCTCAGCCTCCTGAGTAGCTGGGATTACAGGCACCCGCTAACACACCCAACTAAGTTTTGTATTTTTAGTGGAGATGGGGCTTTGCCATGTTGGCCAGGCTGGTCTAGAACTCCTGACCTAAGATGATCCATGTGCCTCGGCCTCCCAAGGTCTTTACTCTTAGACTTTCAACTGATTGGATAAGAAGCCCACCTACCATTATGAAGGGTCATCTGCTTAATCAAAGTCTACTGATTATAAATGTTTATCACATAAAAATTATTTTCACAGCAACATCTAGACTGGTGTTTTAACAAACAGCTGGGCACCATGACCTGGCCAAGGTGACACAGAAAATTAACCATCGCAAGCATCCATACAGATCTCCCTGGACCTTCTCCAGGCCTTTCTCCATGTAGCAGCCAGAGGAATCCTATTAAATTCTGAGTCAGATCATCATGTCTTTCCCCTGCTCACACCTCCTAGTGGCTTTCCGTTTCACTCAGAGGAAAATCCAAAGGCTTCTGCCTACAAGGACCCTTTGGCATCCCATCTTTATCTTTGACCTCAACTCCAAAAACTCTGCCCTTCACTCTCTGGGTTCCAGCCACCCTAGCTTCCTTGAGGTCCCCCAAACACACCAAGATTATTTACCTTTAGGTCTTTGCTCTTCACCCTTCTCCACATTCAGGTCTCTGCTCAAATGCCACTTCCTAAGAGATCTTTCTTGATCCTCCTCCCTCAAAGAGTTTCCCCGTCACTCCTAATTCTCTTACCTTCTTTTTCATAGCACCTGTCATATATACACATCTCATTCCTTGCATCTTTCTATTAGAGTAAAGAATTTGCCTGTTTTATTCTCCCAAAGCAATACCTGGTGCATAATTAGTGCTCAACAAATACTTGATGAATTGAAGAAATGGATATGATGAAAATATCTATTCCACCAAGGACTAGATGTTTAGCCTTGGGCCATTTTCTATTTCTCTGAGCCTTAATCACCTCATCTAGCATCTTGCTGGCATGCGATAGGTGTTCAAAAAATGTATGTTGTTATTGCTTTCATAGTTGTGAAATCACTTGTTTACTGAGAAACAGAATGCTTTTTTTGTGTTTTGTGTGCATAGAAGCCCCAGGGCATTCGATCATTTAATAAAAAATGATTTACTGATAGCCTATTATGTGCTACCATGGGGTACGTTCTTAACAAAACAGACAAACCACTGCCCATAGGGCAGTTCGGTGACTTGGATAGGGAGGTGGGAGTAGAGATGATGAGAAAGGATTGGATTCTAGAGATTCTCTGAAGCCAGAGGCCTCAGGATTTCATATGCTTGGATGGAAAGAGTGAATGAAGAGAGCAGTCTAGGACAACTCTATGGTTGCCTCAAGTCAATTGGTGCTGCCATATACTGAGATGAGAAATGGGAAGGAACATGTCAGGTGAGTGTATCAAGAGCTGGGTCTGGACATGTTAAGCTTGGGATACCTGTTTGAGATGTGAGTCACAGATACAGATATCGTGGTCATTAAGTGTATCTGCTGCTCAGAGACCTGAAACTGGATTGAGAGAGTGACAGGATGGAGAACAGAGGTCCCAGGGCTGCGCTCTAGGGCACTGTAATACCTGGAGGTGAGGCAGAGAAGGAGGAACCAGCAGAGTGGATGAAGGGGAAGGAACAGTTGATGAAGAACAAAAAGAGACTTGCGTCTTTGAAGTCCAATGAAGAAAGGACTTCAGGAGCAAGAATGCTCACTTGGTCAAATGTAGTTAGCTCTAGTAAAATGAAAACAGAGAATTATCCTTCGATTTGGCAGCATGGAAATCACTGCTGACCTTGATAAGACCAATTCCAACAGTGGTAAGGAAGAAAACCCGATGGGAATGAGTTCAAGAAAAGATAGGTGGATGGAAAGTAGGCCCGGTGCTCTTAACTACCACTTTACATCAAATCATAAGACAGAGAGATGAAAAATTTAAGGAAGGATCAAGACGTGAACAGTTCATGTGGAAGACTCTGTAGGGAGAGTTGTATAAGCCAAGATGTGATAGATTTCCCAGAAGCCCTCCAAATGAATTTGGTTTTTCCCTAGAGAGGTGGGCGATCTAATGAGTGGTTCGATTTTTGCTATGGCCACCAGGAAACTCAGAACCAAATTTTGCTCCAACATTAGAGACTGTACTAAAGCTCATTCAATCTGTGTCTTCCCCTTTGACTTACTTTCCCAGTCTACCCATATTGTACTGACCTTGTTACGTGAACATGTGCGCGGACACACACACACACACACACACATACACACACACACACACACTCTCTCCAGGTTTCTTTATACAAACGCTTGCAAGGCGCAACGCTTTTCCGGCCTGGAGTTGGGTAACAGGTATTTAACACAAATGTGAATCAGGGCTGCCCCCTGGTGATGATAGGGAAGACTGCAGGCGGAGAATGAGTCCTAATCCATTTCCCTGAGGCACCACCTTGAGAGTTAATGGGGTGAGCAGACATTTCTGCGCTTTACTTTGAGCGGTAACAGAGAGCCTCTCTGTCCCCATGTCTGCACCTGGGGGTCCTACCAGCATGGCCGTGACAGTCACCACCAGCGACACGCCTTGGGGATGCGGGGAGAGGAAGTGTGCGGGGTCGTTACCAAAAAGCCTCTGCTGATAGACCTGATTCCTGGGGTCTGCAGAGAGGAGATGCAGAGGTGAACAGTGGGGCTGAGGGGAGGAGAGGAGGCAGTTCAGGTCCCAGGTGGGACCTCCACTGAAGTCGGCTCTTGGGGGCATCCCAGGGCAGAGGGAGAACTACAAGGAGGAGGACACGTGGCCCCCAGAGACCAGCTTTGCCCAAGTGTCCTGTGAGGACTGGGGGAGGCAGGCCTGGGTGCAGCTGCCTGGAAACTGGGAATTTACGGAGGACCCGGTGAGCGCCCAGCCCCCACCGTCCGCGCCAGCAGGCTTGCCCTTCCTCAACTCCCTGTCTCGCCTAACAGCCCGGCCGGGCGCTGGCGCTTTGGAGTCAGGCACTCGTGTCTTGGACAAGTTGTTCGCTTCTCTGAGTGTCTGTGCCCTCCGCTGTGAGAGGTGAATGACACCTCTGCCTCGAAATGGGGCAGTGAGGAGGGTGGAACGAAGGCACAGTAGTACCAGGAAGGGCTTGCTGGGAGTCTGTGGTCTCAAGGCTGCAAAAGTGTGAACATGCGGGTTCCTCACACAGCCCCAGGAGGCATGGAACTTCCCCCTTTTTACAGAGAGAACCGTGGGACACAGGGAAGGCTACTAACCTGCTTCTGATGGGCAGGCCGCCTTGGCTGCCACTAGCACTACACGCAGGGCCTGTGTGGGTGGTCAGCAGATATAAAGCCCTCCTCACCTTTGAGATCCTCCAGAGGTGTGTCCCCTCGTCCCTCCCAGCCTTGGAATGTCCCGTCCAGGGGTTACAGAAAACAATTGAGTGCTCATCTCCCATGAACACTACCCCAGGGAGGATCCTGGATTCCTGGAATCCTGATCTCAAAGAAACGACAGGCTATGGTCCAGGAGACCAGTTCACCCCCTAACCCCCCGCAGCAATAACAGTGATCTGAGGGCGTATAATACAGTTAGGTGCCATTTTCCGTTCAGCCATCAAATATTTATTGGGTTCCAAGTCCCTGTAGGGCACCAGGGCTCAGAAATGGATACATCCATCCTGCCTGCAAAGGGTCTGTGGTTGAGCAGGACAGATGAGGACCGCAGCACGTGGCAGATGCACAGATAAGGACAATGCTAACACGGCAAAAGGGGAAGCCAAGGAGGTGGTGGAAATCCAGAAGGGGCACCATCTCCAGTCAGGAAGTGGGAGAGCTGTTGAGTAGAACCCTTCAGCCCTTTGCTGACATCTCTTGCCTGGGCTGCCTCCCTCTGACCTCTGCAAACATCCTGTTTCCAGGAAGTCCGCTGCCCAAGTCAAAGCCTTTCCTACTTTCTCCTTCTGGGGAATTCCTGCAGCCTTGGGCCCCCACGGTGGAATCGAGCATCTGCTGTCTTTATTGCTTCTGTTTTTGGTGCAAGGGACCCGCCTCCACGGTTAGACTGCATCCTCTATAGAGTACAGCCTCAATTTCACATTCCTCAGAGACCCCGCGTTCCTCCAGGGCCCCACTGCCTAAGCGACCCTGTCCAAGATCAGGACGTACTGCATCTCTGCTGATGCTCAAATCTGGGGGCTCTTTGTTTGCAGCACCCGGGCTGAGCTGGGGAGGAGATCCTAACTGCTGAGTCAGGGGCCCTGATTTGCCAAGCAGGATTGAGTTTCATTAAGTGGGGATGAAACACAAATCCCCCATCGCATTCATGGGATTGATGTCCAAGACGCAGCTGCCATTTGTGTTTTCAAATTTGCAGTTGGGGATCATTGTGAAACTTGATTGCTCTGTCTTGGGGACTTCTTAAAGTCCAACTCCACAATAAAGCCAATCAGACAGAACCATCAAATGTCAAATAGGAGCTAATGAACCATTCACAGGCTTGGGAAAGAAATCAGGCAATCTCTTATTTCAGGATTATCCCTTCCAAATATTGAATCTGAACCGTAAGCAGAATTTTCTATAATTGCATCCCCCTCCTCATGGGTGTGGGGATCATTGGCATTCACTTCATGTCTCTGTTTTCTGGAGAGAGGCTTGACAAGCCGACCCGTGGCTTTCCAGAGGCTCACGTTCCTGGGGACATCGTTCAGAGAGGGAAGCAGGGCAGAGGTTGCTGGGATTCCTTCTCCTCATGGGCTGAGCATGCCCAGAGCTTGCTGGCAGCCTCCACAGGGGGTGGGAGAGGGGTGTCTGAGGCCAAGGAGGGGGATCCCCTCACATATGTCCCACCGGGTACTTTGGTGTGGCCTCAGGAGGGGAGGTGGAGTCCAGGGACAATGTAATTTGTCTAGTCTCTGTCTGTCTCTCTGCTGCCTTAAATCTGCAACGACAAGCATCTTTGCAGCAACTTAGTGTAGACTAATGCCTGAGCACATGTGCTATTTTTTGGTGCCTCTTTGACACATCTGGCAGGTGATTCAGGTTATGATGAAGGGTTTGCCATCACTTCTGCCTGGGGCAGTGCTGTGATGCAGAAAAATCTTACTCTGATCCTCATTCCCTTAGGAATTCAGGGTAGCCCCAGGTGGGTCACTCCCTGCAGCAGAGATAGTTGATTGTCCATCAAAGTTGATCTCTCCTTCCAAACTAAACAGTCGTGGCTGGAAAGCAGCTGTCTGGCTGGGGACTTGAAGGTAGGCTTGGTCATGTGACTGGCTTTAATCAGCAGAATGTGAGAGGAAGTGATGTGTACCACTTGTAGCTCAAGGCTCTTAAGAGGCCACGTGCCTCCTCCCTCCTTATTTTCCTCTTTTACTGAGTGGTTTCCTGTAATGACAAGGCTCCTTAGGTGGCAGGAGCCAGGGGTCCTGAATCAACATATTTGGGCTGGAGATCATGGTAGACAGAGTGTAATAAATGGCTCTGCATCTCACTCCTCCTTGTGTCTGTGTCTATTGTCATGTGGACTTGGAGCCCTTCCCATAAAGCTGGAGTACACTGGCAATGTACAAAGTACAAAGCAATGGCGTATGTACTCCATTGCAATAAAATGAGGCAGAAGCGATGGTGTGTCAGTTCCAAGGCTAAGTCACAAAAAATCCTGCATGTTTCTGCCTGTTTGTTGCATCTCTGCCATCTCCACAGGAACATTCCTGACTGTTCTGCTGGAGATGGAAAGACACAGGATGGAGCCAAGTCACTCCAGTTGTGCAGCTTAGATCAGCCTTCAGCCAGCAACCCAAGGCATGGGAGTGGGTACAGGGAGATCAGCAGAGCTATCTAGCCAAGCCCTATCTGACCCTGGATGCCTGACCAATAAATACTATTGTGTGTGCCACTGAAACTTTATGGTTGTTTGTTACATGGCATTAGGACAATAGATGACAGATACAGCAGTTTACCGACCAGGAATGAATCCATCCCTCAGACGGTTAGGTGTGAGATATTTGCACTGTGATTGAAGGGTTGTATATTTCAGAGTGGATTTGTAATAGCAGTTTCTTACCCTGGTTCACGTGCCCTACAACTACCACCTCATTGCTTCAGGATGCAGGGACCACAAAGATCTGGCCCCCGAATGCCATCTGGCTCCATCTGGAACGTCTCTCCCTTTTCCTTTCTACACCCTAGTTGCATTGGATTTCTTTTAAGCCCTTGAATGCCCAAGAAGTCTCCATCATTAAGATCTCATTCTCTTTCCCCTGCTTAGAATGGCCCCTTGCCACATAGCATAGCTAGCTCTCTGCTGAACATCCCTGCTTCCAGCAAGCTTACCCCAATGCTATGAGGAAGTCAGCCCCCAATAATATAGTCCCAAATCCCTCTGCACTTCCCAGTGACACTCAGCTCCTTTGAGATTCCCAGCCCAGGTATGCCTTCTCCATTGCAAGGCAGAGTCCCTGTCCGATGTGCTCATGGTCTGTCTCTCCCATCGGGCACAAACCTGGCACACTGTGCATGCTCAGTCAGTATTTCTTCAATGAATGGGCTGGTGTAAATGACATTTTCCAGAGTAGAGTTATTCAGCTTTTTCAGTGGAACACCTCTGAGCTTGTGAGGACGCATTGGGTACCTGGTTGTCCTCCAAATACACTGTCCAGTTGCGTGGTCATGCCCCTCCCCACCTTTCCCCTGAGCTCAAGTGCTCAAGTGGCCACGTAGAGGGTGGTATGGACCTGCAGCCCGCCTGCCTGGAACCAGATCTTGGCTCTACTCCTTACTGACTGTGACACCTTGGACAAGGTTTTGAATGCCTCTCCATCGATAAAACGGGGATTATGAGGGTATCCATCTCACAGCCCTGTTTCTCACGGGGCTGCTCTGAGAAATAAATCAGTTAATATATGTAAAGCACACACACAAAACCTCACATGTAGTAAAAGCTATAAAAGTATAAGCTAGTACTATTCAAGATTAAGGACTAGATATTATTCATTTTTGTATCCTCCCAAATGCCTAACCCAGTGCTGGCAAAAAGAATGTGGTTGGGCCGGGCACAGTGGCTCATGCCTGTAATCCCAGCACTTTGGGAGGCTGAGGTGGGTGGATCACGAGGTCAGGAGTTCAAGACACCTTGGCCAAGATGGTGAAACCCTGTCTCTACTGAAAATCCAAAAATAGCCGCATGTTGTGGCAGGTGCCTGTAGTCCCAGCAACTCAGAAGGTTGAGGCAGAGAATTGCTTGAACCCGGGAGGCAGAGCTTGCAGTGAGCTGAGATCATGCCACTGCACTCCAGCCTGGGCGACAGAGCGACACTTGGTCTCAAAAGAAAAGGAAAAATAAGAAAGAAAGAAAGAAAGAAAGAAAGAAAGAAAGAAAGAAAGAAAGAAAGAAAGAAAGAGAAAGAAAGAATGTCGTCGATGAATGTTTTATTTCTTTATCTTCTTTTGCAGTCCAGAGACCTTTTTTGTTTAACACCTATTATGACATGAATCACAGGGAATAGGTTCCAGCAGCCCAGGCCCCATTCCATTGGTTCTCACAAAGTTCCCTGGGTGGAGCAGGCTGGCTCTTCGTTAAACACGGGTATCTTATTCTTTGCCTTCCTTCTTTTTCTAATCATTTTCCTTCGCGCATTTCTGGTACCTAATATGTTCACTATGCACATTCATTCTCTTGTGCTTAACTTGTTTGTTTACAACAGTGCTAACAGTGTGCTGGGGGACACCACAGACTGTGTGGTTTTGCCATGGTAACATTCGTGGGACATGCCCTTTTTTTTAATAGTGCCTATTCCCTTGATGTCTACAATATCACATTTTTTTGTAGAGTCACATATATGTGGCCAAAGGAACAACTCCGTGTTGTCTTCTTTTTTTTGGAGATGGAGTCTCTGTCTGTCACCCAGGCTGGAGTGCAGTGGTGCAATCTCGGCTCACTGCAAGCTCCACCTCCTGGGTTCACGGCATTCTCCTGCCTCAGCCTCCCGAGTAGCTGGGACTACAGCGGCCCGCCACCTCGCCTGGCTAATTTTTTGGATTTTTAATAGCGATGGGGTTTCACCGTCTTAGCCAGAATCGTCTTGATCTCCTGACCTCATGATCCGCCCGCCTCGGCCTCCCAAAGTGCTGGGATTACAGGTGTGTGAGCCACCGTGCCTGGCCAAACTCCATGTTTTCTAAAAGGCCTGGAGAACATGGCAGATGTCCCTGTGCCTTCCTTTTGTGTTCTCTGATGTGTTTATAATTCCACACCTGGATGAGTGGACAAGCAAAGCCCTGAGGCAGCAGTCCCACATGATTCTAGGAGTGGCCCATTCCACTCGTGGGCACACTCCTTCTTGGAGGAAAGTCACTCTGGACTGATGGTTTCCAGCATGTATTTGGGCCAGAGGAACTAAGTTTCAATTCTAGCTCAGCCACTCCCTAACCATGCTGGCTTTCAGTTTCCTCATCTGTAAAATGGGGATAATGATTGTACCTTCTTCTTAGGGTTGCTTCAGTGGGTAAACGAGGTAAGGCATTCAGCCCAGGACTGGCATAAGAAATAAACAAACACTTACTAAACACAAAACAAAGTAAAGAAGACTGTCCAGGTATTTTGCCCCAAGGTGATTTGTTCTGCATGGAAATCCTTAGTGTGAAGTAACAATGCCAAGGTAACACTCACAGAGCACTTACTAAGTGCCAGGCATGGTTGTAAGAGCTTTAACTCTGTTAACTAATCCCTTCCTCAGCCCTGTGATGTGGGTCGTATTATCTATTATCATCTTCATTCTACACATGAGGAAACTGAGGCACAGAGAGGTATCACTCAGAAATCTCCGGGGAGGCTTCATTTGGATGCAGTTTGCTCAGCAAGGGGGCAGGTTGGTTTGGGATGAGAGAACTCATTCTTATCATCTGGTGGAGCAGTCCTAGTATATCCCCCAACATCTGGGAAACCACCTCCCAATAAGGTGAATATTCTTTTTTAAATTAAAAGTTAAGAACTCCTATTTTTCAAAAGACGGTATTAAGAGAATGAGAAGACAAGCAACAGAATGGGAGAAAATATTTTACTAATCACCTAGCTGATAAAACAATTAGGTCCAGAATGCATGAACAACTCTCAAAAGGCAATAACAAGAAAACAATAATCACACTAAAAAAATGAGCAAAAGATTTGAGCAGACACTTCGACAAAGAAGATAAATGGATGGCAAATAAGCACATGGAAAGCACATCAATCCTCATGGTCTTAATGCAAATTAAAACCACACTGAGATACTGCACACCCACTAGAATAGTTAAAATTAAAAAGTCTGATTACACAGAGTGCTGGCAAGAATGCTGGAACTCTCACACACTGCTGGTAGAAACATCAAATGGAACAACCACCTTGGGGAACAGTTTAGCAATTCCTTAAAAAGTTAAATTTAGACCTACCTTATGATCCTCGCCATTTCTAGATAAATATTCCTAGGTTTCTCTCCAGGAGAAATGGAAGGACATGTCCACACAAAGACTGGTGCATGAATGTTCACAGCCACTTTATTTGTAATGGCCCATCAAGTAAATGGATAAACAAATTTTGGTATATCTATACGATGGAATACTACTCAGTAATAAGAGAGAACATGCAATAACATGGATGAAACTCAAAATAGTTATGCTGAATGAAAAAAGTCAGGCAAAAAATGAGTAGATCTCTGATTTTATTTATATAAAATTATGTAAAACGCAAACCAACCCTTACTGAGTGTATTAGTCTGTTCTCACGCTGCTAATAAAAACATACTTGAGACTGGGTAATTTACAAAGGGAAGAGATTGAATTGACTCACAGTTCCACATGGCTGGGGAGGTCTCACAATCATGGCGGAAGGTGAAGGAGGAGAAAAGTCATGCCTTACATGGCAGCAGGCAAGAAAGGTGTGCAGGGGGTGCTCTCCTTTATAAAACCGTCAGGTCTTGTGAGACTTATTTACTGTCATGAGACCATCATGGGAAAGACCCGCCCCCATGATTCAGTGACCTCCCACTGGGTCCCTCTTAGGACATGTGGGAATTATGGGAACTGCAATTCAAGATGAGATTTGGGTGGGGACACAGACAAACCATATCACTGACCAAAAGTAGATGGGTGGTTGCCTGGGGGTGGGCAGAACGGGAGGGACTCCCAAGGGCCTTGGGGAAGCTTTAGGAGCCATGGATTTGTTGACCATCTTGATTGTGGTGATGGTTTCACAGGTGTACACATTTGTCAAAACTTATCGGATTGTGCGCTTTAATTATCTTCAGTGTTCGCATGTTAATTATACCTCAACAAAGCTGTAAAAACAAAAGTCGTGTCTCATGTGCCAAGAGTGAGGAGTCTGGGAGCTCGTAGATGTCCCAGATGGTTCAACTCAGGCTCCTTCTAGGTTGCTGCCAACTAAAAAGTTATTTTTAAAATAACATCTCCAATATAGGCCAGGCTCTGTACTAGAAACTTTCACTTTGTTTTCTCAGGACCTGGGCAGAGCCTGTGTAAGGAAATATCCCTCAAAAGACAATGGGATGGTGAAGGGCTGCTCAGAGGGCATGCAAGGAAATCCCTTCAAATCTCAACCCAGTTTTCTGCTTACAAATGTTTTGTTCTGGCCCTTTTAGAAAGTGAGCTGTGTTCTATAAATCTACTAAAATGAGGAGGGCGTTAAAGGATAAATGTGTTTCAGTGGATGCTGTCAGTTGTGCCCGCCTCCCTGGCACAGAACTGAGGGGAGGAAGGGTTGTCGTGGCAGGCAGAGCCCTGGGTGAGCCCAGGCGGGGTGCACATCACTTTCGAGCTCCCCTGGGGAAGTCGGGCTGTCTCATGCATATTCCAGCTTGTCTCCTGTTGAGGCCGACCGGGCAGACAAGGCCAGGCTGACAATGTGCTTGTTCACGGTCTGGTGCACCTGCCCTCCTTGCACAAACTCAAGTGAAGATTTTTAATGATGCTCAGAAATGGTTTGCAATGGAAATAGTGACTAAATCCCACTCTCCAGCCTCTTGGTGTGTCTGTGTGTTGTTTGGGGTGGATTCCAACCCAAGGCGAATGCCAGTTGGCTCCCAACACCCCTCCAGGAGGCAGATGTGGAATTCTCCCTTCCTGACTTGGCAGTCCGTCGGGAAGAACCTGTCTACTGGACTGATGGATGAAGGCAGGCTCAGCATTAAGTAGGCTGTTAGTCTTTAACCAGCACAGCTGACAGTGTAGACAACAGAAGGAACAGGCCCCAAGAAGCAGGGGGGAATGAGTGAATGAGCGAATGAACACATATGTGAGTCCAAGAGCTCATCTAGCCCTGGACCTTTTTGGTGGAATCAGTCTTCATTGTGAGGGGATGTCCTGTGTATTTTAGGATGTTTGGTAGCTTCTTTGGCCTCTAACTGGTAGATGTCAATAGCCGATCCCACCCTCTCACTTTCTGATGGAGACAATTGAAGCTATTTCCAGATGTTGCCAAATGTCTCTTGGGGTAGGAATCCCTGCTGGGTGAGAGCCGCTGGACTGATTGCTTTGACCTCAGTTGTATCACCAGAGAGATGGCCACACACTTGACCTTTCTGAAAACCAGAGATGGGAGGAGATCTGCCTTGTTCAATAGCATAGCCACAAGCCATATGTGTATCCTGGACACTTGGAGCACAGCTGGTCTGAATTGACATGTACCCTAAGGGTATGAATGCTTAGGATGATAAAAAGAAGGTAAAGTATCTTATTAATAATGTTGTTATTGATTATATGTTGAAATGACCATATTTTGGATACGTTGGGTTAAATAAAATACATTGTTAAAATAAATGTCATTTGTTTCTTTTACTTTTTAAAATATGGCTACTGGAAAAATGTCGGATGTCCTGTTTGGCTCATATGATATTTCTGTTGGACAGTGCTGGTGCAGAGAAGGAACAAAGGTTACTCAAATGACCATGAATCAGTGTGATGGCACACTGACAGGGACAGTGGTGTGGCCACGACAGCATGTGGGGTAGACAAAGGTCAAGATCAAGAATCAGGGGAGGCTCACCTAAGGAAGGGATGCTCACCTAAGGAAGGGATGCTAGAGTGAAGAACTTGAGGGGAGGAAAAAGAGGAGGGGGAGAAGAAAGAGGAAATAGGAGGAGGTGAGGAAAGAGGAAGGAGAAGAGAAGAAGGAGGAGGGGGAGGAGAAGGGGAAATGGGTTTATGCAGAGGAAACAGCTAATACCGAAGTTGGGTGGTGGAAGGGAGCATGGCACATCTGAGACACAGACCAGAGGCCACATGGTGGAGTGCAGGGAGGCCAGGGAGGCTGGCAGGATGAGAAATTTGCCTCCATCCTAAAAGCAGTGTGAGGTCATTGAAAGGATTTTAAGTGGTGGGGTGACATGATCAAATTCACATTTAAAAAAGCTCACTCTGTCTTTGATGTTTATCTCCCCTCCTAAGAGGTTATAGAAGGTTCTAGAATCAGACTGCTGGGTCAAATTGGAGCTCTTTCACTACCTAACTGTAATCTTGAGCAAGTAATATGAACTCTCAGTGCCTGTTTCCACATCTGTAAAATGGGGATGATGATGATAATAGCATGGACTTCATATGGTTGTTGTGATGATTAAATAAGTTATTATGTGACGAACACTTAGAACAGGACTGGACACATGGTCACCACTCAGTTTTACTTAATAGTAAGTTCCTGGGGTTGGGGGACACTCCATCTTAGAAATCTTGGCTTTTCTCATTCTGAATACACATACAAATATGAGTTGAAAAGATTTGTTTTTTGTGTGTGTGTTTCTCTTTTCTTTTAGGCTTTTTATTCTCCCAGGATAAATCCCAGCTTGATTGGCATTCTTGTGTTCTGTCCCATGGGGTGGTTGGAGGACAGAAAGGAAGAAGTTGGGGGGCACTCAGGGGACATAGAGAGAGAACCCCCTGAAGACTTACATTCCAACTTCTCCTTGACGGACACCAAGATTATTGACAGTTTCTTCCAACAATGCTTCCTTTCACAGTAAGTCTGAAGAAAGAGGTGCTGTCTTCACAGGAAGGCAAAGAAAAATGAACTCCCCTTGGCTCTTGCCCATTGTAGTGCCCCACGCTGCTGGGACAAGGTGGGGAGAAGGCACAGCTCTCACAACTTTATGCACATATTTGGAGAAGTCCTTGATTGTTGAGTTCTTTGACCACATGCCAAGAACCCAGAAGTGCCTGCTTGGAGGGTGACCACTGGAAGCCAAGACTGGTCTAGGATATGTTGCAAATTGTCCAAGAGTTTATAGAAACTTGGCGGTGTGACATGTATACACAAGGGCTCAAAATCTTGAAAATCTATCTGGGTGCTGAGCTGCATAAATAAAACCAAGTACTTCTGCAGATCCACATGTTAATTCAACTAGAAGTTTCCTAAGTGCTTACCCGTAGGCCTGACTTGTCATCAGTGGGCAGGCTTGGATGACCATCCATCGAACTTATCTCCTGGGAGGATAACATTGATCCTCTGTGCACCAGCAGCAGAGGAAGAAAGGCTCCTGTTGGCCATGAGGCAGGGAGACCTGATCTTATCCATTCGTCTTCCTGCTCCCCACACCATTAAGAACTGAATTTGGTCTGGGCTTTCTTAGAAACTTTGCTCAGTCCGGGACATACTTTGAGCAATTGAGACTTCAGAGGTCCCAAGAGACTCTTGATGAATTTCATTCTCTCTAAGGCCCAGTGTATGAGCAGTATGATCCAGCGTGCCACTGCAGCTCCAGGCATCCCATCCCTATATTCCTGTTTCCAAAGTAGAAAAGAAGGGGCCACGAACAAACCTTCTCCTTGCCTGCTGTCTTATCTGAGAAGAACTTTCCTAAATATCCCCAGCAGACCTCTGCTTGTGTACTATTGGCCAGAACTGTGTCACATGTCCTCCCCTAGGCCAATCACTGGCATAGGATCGCCGTGATTGGCATAGACTGTCATGATCCATCTCCTGGGCCCAGGCACACTGGGCTTTGGTGGCAAGAAAGAAGTGGGGTAGGAACTCTATTGTCCTATAGCTCCTTTATCATAAGAGCAACGAGGAGCCGTTGTAGGGCTTTAAGCAGAAGAGTGACGTGATAAAAAATGTGTTGTCAAAAGTCACCTTGGCAAGAGAGTGAGGTTGAATGGAAGCATGAACGGAAGTGAGGAGACTAGGTCCTGGCTGTCCAGGCTTTTATCCCAATAGCTAGAGTCAGACAGGATTTCACTTTATGTGCCATAAGTATTAATACTTTTTTCAGGCTGTAATATGTTGCAGAATAATGCTTTGAAAAACATCCTGATATCTTTTCCCTTCTTAGTAATTTGCTTTTTGCCCCTGTTGCAGCCCTTAAAGCTGGGCTGGGAGGCCAAGCTGCTCCAGGGAAAGGAGGGGGAATACCTCCTTAAACAAAGAACACATTGCTGAGCGTGGAATTAGACTTTAAAACTCTGCAGAAGGCAACAGTCTAGAACAGGGGTTGGTGGACTGTGGTGTGTGGGTCAGATCCTATGGCATTTTAGTCAATAAAGTTTTAATGGAAACAGCCATGCTTGTGTGCTCAGGTACCGTCTGTGCTGCTTTGATGCTACCACAGCAGAGCTGGGCAGCTGTGACAGGGACTGTGTGGCCCACAAGCTTAAAATATTTACCATCTGGTCCTTTACAGAAAGAAAGTTTGTTGACTCTAGTGGAGAAAGGCAGACTTTGGAGAGAGCAGGCATTTTCCAGGAATATCTGGAGCTGCATTTTTACATGCCAGAATCCAAAGCTTGGAGGACTCTGCGTAGAGGAGGAAGGATGGGGACACGTCACAGGCACGGCTTTGCCACCCGGTACTAGGGAAAGTCCCTCGATTAACAGGCGGGCAGGCCCAGTGAGCCTGGGGTATGAGTGGCCTCCTAGCTTCCCCTTCAGAGTCAGAACTCCCAACTGCCTGCCGGGCATAGCTTGGGGACATTCAAGACACCCAGAACATCTTGTGTTTGGCCTGGTACTGCTCAAACGTGGCTCAGCGAGGCAGGGTAGCAGTGGCCCAGGAAGACTCCTCAGAAAGGTGGTCCCTAAAGCAGCCTCACCTGATCCCACCATTCTTGTCTCTGCTTGGACAGCTTGGATAGTCGAGAAGGCCTTCTGTCATCCCTCATACTCACTCCACTAAGTTAGCCCTTTCCTCTCCATATGCACAAAGAATTCCAGACCTCCCTTCTCACAACCCTCGTTTGACCTGTAATGATTCATTCAGTATCTATTTAGCCTACAAGACAATCTTCCAAGGCGAGGACTATAATTTGTTTATGGCTTTATGCTAAGCATGTAACTCAGTGATGATACTAAGCAGATGTGCAATGAATGAATGATTAACTCAGAAGACCACTCCCTAGTTTATGAGTATGAGTATTCTTTTTATAATTATATTTATTCTCTGAATATGTTATATATGGCATAACATTTGAGAAGTTAAAAAGAAGTTACAAGAAACAGGTGCCCCTCTCACCCTGTCCTCCAGCCACCTTGTTTCCCTTCCTGAAGCTCTTTTATAAATAAAAACCTGGTGTTTTATTTCTAATCGCTGTTGGCATCATCATGAAGAAAGGCAGGATCCCTCCCCATTTACAAGAGGAGACGAGAAAAAACCATCAGGCTTGGTGGCTGCCTTTGGAGGCAGCACTTGGGAATCACGAAGGCCCCAGAGCTAAGACGTGTTCTTGACGTTGCTACACTGACACGCACCATTACCGGCTCTCCAATAACTGTTGCTGGTATCTGCAGGGAACAAAGACTTTCCCACATCAATTTCTCCTTTGGGGAAGTGAAGCCAACTGGCCACCATCTAACGGAACCAATCAGCCTGAGGTCTGGCAAGTGTGTAAATGGACAGAATGAGATGTCGCAGGAGGGATGACCTGGCTGAAGTGCCCTGGGACAAAGAGAAATTGGTAGGGGTTGGGCCAAATAATTTAAGTAATTTTGTGATTTTATGCATGAATGTTATACTTCAGTAACAAGTTACAAAATGAAAAAAAAAAGAAACCCAATCTCCATAAATTTCTACCCAAATCAATAATAACAATAAAAGGCAATCTTTGTTTCATGTTCAATAAGGGCTACTTGCTCTTCTAAGTACCTGATTTGCATTTTCTTGTTTAATCCTGACAACAACCCTATGAGACACTCATCATTCATTCATTGAAAAGCTGTTTAACGAGCACCTACCTGTACCAGGCCTTGTGCAGGCCCTGAGATGCAGACGGTAAAGAAGACAGACAGGCAGGTCCCTGCCCTCCTGGAATTTGCATTCTAGGGGACACGTACCATTATTAGTCCCAGCTTATAATGTGAAAAAAAAAAAGTTCTGAAAAGCCCAGTCATTTGCCCCAATTCTGTGTTTGATAAATAATTTGATCAGGCCAGGATTCAGTTCTAGATGTCTCTGACCCCAAAATGCCTGAGCACATCTCCTGCTGTTTTTTTTTTTTTTTCAAGATAGTGTCTTACTGTGTCACCCAGGCTGGAGTGCAGTAGTGCGATCTCAGCTCACTGGAACCTCTGCCTCCCGGGTTTAAGTGATTCTTCTGCCTCAGCCTCCTGAGCAGCTGGGATTATAGGCGTGTGCCACCATGCCAGGCTAACTTTTGTATTTTTAGTAGAGATGGGGTTTTACTATGCTGGCGAGGGTAGTCTTGAACTCCAGACCTCAAGTGATCTGCCCATCTTGGCCTCCTGAAGAGCCGGGATTACAGGTGTGAGCCACCACACCTGGCCCTCCTGCTGCTTTTTTTGGTGCCAATTCCTCAAGAGGTTGTGCAGATGACCCTCTATACGGGCTCAGAAGTCCTCTGCTGCATTGTTATACAGACAAATTCTTTCTATTTCTTTATTTTTAGAGCAGAAAAGGTTTCTGTGCTTGGAAAGTGGGAGGGAGGGTAGATGGAGGTGCTCCGATGCTGTCATGAGGACTCCCCCTCTGTGTCCTCTTTCCTGGGTGTCAGCTTCCTTCTCAGGCAGGAGCTGGCCAAGGCAGCCTCAGGATTACAAGGCCCTGGCCATTGGACATCCCAAGAGGGTCCACACTCCTTTTTCCTGGGCTCTGGCAAACACTGGGACTATGCCCTTCCTCAGGGCGTATGCCTTTCCCGACTTGCTCACAAGGCCAAGGGTATGAGTATTCTTTTTATAATTATATTTATTCTCGGAATATGTTATATATGGCATAAAATTTGAGAAGTTACAAAGAAATTACAAGAAACAGGTGCCCCTCTCACCCTGTCCTCCAGCCCCACTGTTTCCCTTCCTGAAGCTCTTTATGTAGGCAGGTGAACAACATACTCAGATAAAGGGAGTGGAGACGATCCCTGGTGGCCCTGATTAATAGACAGAGATGGAGGGTTTGCTCCTGAGCCTCCTAAGACTTGAGGCCTGAGCTGCTCAACTGTGAGGGGATCCTAAGATACCCCCAATACAGGCTGAAGACACCTTTCTGTGACCACCTTCTGTTCCATGAAGCCTGCATTTCAGAGCCTCTGAGAAGCCAGGCCAGGGACTGAGAAGAGTCATCTCCACAGGAATTGAGCAGACTGGTGCTCTGGGACATGCTCTGGGATCTTGTGATTTGATTTACTAAAAGCCCACCTTAGCATCGGTGCTGACAACATTGTTCCCAGCTGGCACAAGACCCAGGAAGGGAGTGGTTGCTCTAAAGCACTGTCTCCTCCCGGTGGCTGTAAGCAACTAGTCCTCCTCTCTCTGTGGCCTCTCTTGGTATTTCTCTTTAAGAAATGACTTTTTTTTTTAAGGATGGAGTCTCACTCTGTTACCCAGGTTGGAGTGCAGTGGTGCAATCTCGGTCAGCTCACTGCAAGCTCCACCTCCCAGATTCAAGTGATTCTCCTGCCTCAGCCTCCCAAGTAGCTGGGACTACAGGTGTGTGCCACCACACTCAGCTAGATTTTTTTTGGTATTTTTAATAGAGGTGGGGTTTCACTGTGTTAGCCAGGATGGTCTTGATCTCCTGATGCTGAGATCTGCCTGCCTCAGCCTCCCAAAATGCTGGGATTACAGGTATGAGCCACAAAACTTGCCCTAAGAAATGACTTTCAAAACACCCTGGGTCTCTCCTATCCAATTCCTAGGCAGGTAAAAGGCATTTGACATGTTGGGTTACTGGTTTTAAAAAAAGCCAGAGGCATCAGTCATCTTAGGTGACAGAAAACACAGATTGACACTGGTCACCGTCCATAATAAACCATCTTCAGGGGAGCCGGTGGGCTAGTGTGCACTCCACCAGCTCACTGATGGGGGTTGATTTAACATTAGAGTCAGGCCATTTGGCAGAACCAAGCAATTAGTATTTTCAATGTTTGCTGAACTTGTCTTGTTCCCCAGTTTCAGCAGGCCCAAGAATGTGTTAGAAATGGATATTCTTGACCATCCTTTTGAGATGATCTTACGTAGTATTCAAGGTCATAAAGTTGGCAGGCTGTTTTGTTTTATCTTTTATTTAAGTGCATGTTTTCCTTTGCAATGAAGTGTTCTGTTGCCAAAGACCATTTGGCTCTGCTTCCATGCACCCATCAAACTCTCTAGACTTTTGCTAATCCAGGCCCTATTTGAGTAAATCATATGCATATTGGGATTATGTGGGAACTGGGGTCAGAACAAAAGTTGCCCATTTTCTCCTTTTGTCAATCCTGCAAACACTCTCTGAATTCCCTGCCTAAGGCTATAGGGTATTGACAAAGCAGTATGAGGGTTTGCACACAGCAGGAACGGGTGACAGGTCAAACACTAACTGTTCTGGTGTTTACCAGGCATGACCCAGTGTCTAAGATCAGAATTGAATGGTTCAGAGACTGGCTGGAGACCTGTGGCTCTCACAGGGATCACTGGAGAGTGTCGGCAGCAGGAGGAGGATGAAATTCAGCATGCTGGATTAAGAACTGAGGAACACAAAGATGACTGAGATGTGCTCCCATTTTGGGGATTCTACCATCCAGGATGGGAGATGAATGTTTATTCTAGAAATATGTAATGCACATCTACTATGTGCCAGGCGGTGGGGAAACAGAGGTAGTAAGATGGGGGCGTTGCTTGCTTGTAACTCATAACTTGATGGGAGACAGACATGTGAGCAGAGAACGGTGGTCCCAAATGAGAAGTAGATGCCAAGAATTCTTGAGAGAAAGGACATGGGCATGGAAGATTAGAAGTAGCTTTATAGTGGCCGGGCGCGGTGGCTCACGCCTGTAATCCCAGCATTTTGGAAGGCCGAGGCCGGCAGATTACTTGAAGTCAGGAGTTCAAGACCAGCCTGGCCAACATGGTGAAACCCAGTCTCTACTGAAAATACAAAAATCAGCCAGATGTGGTGGCAGGCGCCTGTAATCCCAGCTACTTGGGAGGCCGAGGCAGGAGAATCGTTTGAACCCGGGAGGCAGAGGTTGCAGTGAGCTGAGATCACGCCACTGCACTCCAGACTGGACGACAGAGCAAGACTCCTTCTCAGTGACTGGGAGGAAAAAAAATAGAGTGATAGTAAATAGGAATGTGTGGGGAATAGTAGTAATGATGATGACACTAGCAAATACTAAAGCAGCAAAACGAGGCACTGCTCTTAGATTTTAGATATATTGGGTCACTTGATTCTTACACAATCTTATGTACAGATGAGATTGGCTCACTTGCCTATGATCATAGTGCTTGTTAGGAACAGAGGTGGGATTCGAACCCTGGCAGCCTGGCTCTCTGGAGCCTGGGCTTCACCACTCCACTCTGTCACCATGTACCATGAGAGCATGATGTGGGAGTGGAGGAAGCTAAGCTAGGAAAGATCTGACATGTAGTTAGAGCTGGATGGTGATAGCTTTGTCTGCCATCTGTCAGATTTGAGACTTTACCCTGTAGGCACAGAAGAATTCTGCATAGGAGAGCTTGCAACCAGATCTATGTTTTGAAAAAAAAAATCACCTTGGCAGCTATAATAATGAACTAGAAGCAGAAAACTGAAGGCTGGTTTAAGGCTACTGCAGTTGTCTAGGCAAGACCTGAGGAGACCTGAAGGGCTGGAGAAGAGGGGAAAAATTCAAGAATGACTTAAAGGAGTAAAATGGGCAGGATTAGGGGAGTAATTAGGGGGATGGCAGGAGTTGTCAATGGCTGGTGCTTGTAGCTTGGGTGCCATCTGCAGCTGCCAGCTCTGATCCACTGCTCTGGGCTGCTGGCATGTGGAGACCACCTTCCTCCATTAAGATGCTGCTACACCCTCATGCTGGCTCCAGAGGAGGGCATGGCGTGAGGAAGGTCACATTCCCTTGATGAGTCTGTCCCAGTGTGGACACAGGCTCATCTCTTCGTTCCCTTCAGTACCACAGACACCAGCTGTAGGATAACAAAGTAGCAGAGATCTGAGTGTAGCACAGAGAGATTGTAGGGCAGGACCAGCCACGCCCTCTCACAGGAGCTCTACGGCTCCTTCCTACTGCAGAGCATGCTAAACCCACATCTTCTTTTCTCCCATCCTGGGGTCCCAAATCCCCAATCGCCCCCACTCAAGAAGGCAAAAATCTAGTTTGCATTGTTACAATCTCTGTACTCAGGAAGACAACCTTTTGGCATTTTCTAGCCGCACAATATCTCTTCATTGTTTCAACCTCTCCCTCCAGACTAATTTCTCAGCTCACCTTTGCATACTCAAGAGGCTCATTAAAACATTTTCCCAAACAAAAGAGCAGTCTTCTCCCAAAGACGAATTTTGCTGCCACCCCTAGAATGCAGAAACAGCTGCAGGCATCTTTGAAAACTGCAACGTTTTCATTCCTCCTGTAATATTAAATATTGCAAAAAGGCCAAGAATGGAGGTCGTTAGATTTATCTAGCATCTTATTGAATGAATATTTATTGAGGGAGAATTTCCACCTCTAGGAATAGAGGGGTCAATGGTCTGGCTAAGGACAACAAGAAGGGTTGGACATGTTAAAAAAAAAAGGTCTGTTGTATCCAAGAGCTAAATCAGGCCTTCCCCAGACTGCAGCTCAGCTTCCAGTCATCTCGGTGGCCTGGAAAAATCTCAGTTCCTGCCACTGGATGATGATAGTCCTGTATTGCTAGTGCCCCTCAGGCAACTGGCAAAAGCAACTATAAATCTTCTCTAGTGGAAGATACGATCATCTGAGGCCTCAAGTTATGCGTATGAGCTATTCTTCTACTACAAAATCGGATATCAAATCAAAGTAAATCAGACATGTGGGTAAACCTGATAATATAACTGACATCCATCAGAATAAAACAGATAATGGAAACATGGAAGCTCAGATATGAGAATTATCAGACATAGATTTAAGATTGTCATTGGGTAACTGTTACAGGTCAGACATTGTGCTGGCATTGAGGATAAAACAGTGAACAAACAAAGCATGCTTCCTGACCTTATCATACTTTTATAGTCTTCTTGGGGGAGACATACATTAATCAAATAAATCATGGGTAGGTTGATTGCCAACATGGACCCAGTCCTCCACGTTCCTCTCCCTCTTCCCAGTATCCGCACCCTTGGTAGTATGACTTTGCAGTTCTCCCAACAGCAAGCAGGGGAAGTCTATTTCCTACTCCCTGAATCTGGGCTAGACTTGCGCTTACTTTGGCCAACAGAATGTGGCAAAAGTGATGGTGTGTCAGTTTTGAGCCTGGATCTCAAGAGGCCTTGTGCCCATCTGTTTGTTCTTCTGGAGAGCTGGCACTGAGAACAATTCTGGGATCCTGTTGGAGAAACAGAGATTGTCCCAGCCAAGGGCTCAGACCTATGAAAGAGTTCAGCTAAGATCAACAGCTGACTACATATGCTCAGGTGAGTCCCACCAACCCCTGCTCAGATCAGGACTATCCAGTGGACCTACAGGCTTCTTAGAACAAATATTTATCGTTGTATACCACTTAGGATTGGTTGTAGTTGTTATGCAGCATTATTGTAGCAAAGATGACTGACGCACACATAGATGAGTAATTCTGACCTGATCAATGACAAAGAAGATGTGGTAGACTCCGAGTGTTTAGGAGAAACTGATTAAGCCTGGGGATTAAAGGAAGGCTTCTCTGAGGAGCTGATGCTCGAAGTGAGACTGAGGATAAAGATCGTTAAACGAGTGAAAAAGAGGACCGAACATCCCAGGCAGAGAGAATAGCGTGCACAAAGACCTTGAGCAGAGAGGCAGTGGGACGTTTTGAGGCACTGAAGGGAGGAGGTAACACAAGGAGAGTGAAAGACAGGGTTAAGAGAGGAAACAGGGAATAGACCAGGGAGGCTATGCCTTTAGTTCTTATTTTATCAAACTTAGCTAGTACCTTTTGATTCTCCTCTTTGTAAGATGAGGGCATTAGTGTCTGTACTCTTTCCTTCTCTCTTCTTCCTTCTCTCATACCCCAAGTTCTGTATATACTTTAACTTGTATATCGTCAAGATCAGTGATGTTTATTCTATAATATCCATGTTTTAGCTCTAAATGAGTTCTAGAATTGAAGATCAACAAATTATTGACATTATTAAGACTGTTTACATTATTATGACAAAGACCTTGTTCCATTATAGCCAAATGGTATGCTATGATTTTCATTTTCCTATCTGAATTTAAATTTTTTAAATGGCCTTTCTTTTTCTTTCACTCTATCTTTCTAAACTATTACTAATATCAGATAGTCTATTGAAAAAAAATGTTTCCCAAGAGAATTCCCTTCTAGGGTTTTAGAACCTCTGTTCTCCTTCTTCAGTCTAGACTAGCTGTTCTGATGTTACCCTGAACTTTTCACTGCATTCGTGGATTACATCCCTATTTCCAGAAATGGATGCTTCTTTCTTGGTTTACCTCTTGCCTTACTAAACCACATCTTTAAAAAGCTTTCTTAGAAAGGGTATGTGGAATGTAAATTTTTGGTCCATGTATGTCTAAGAATACTTTTATAGTACCCATACATTTGATAAATATCTTGTTTATTTGTAACGATCGACTCTGAAAATCAATTTCTTAGAATTTTGAAGGCTTTGCTTTATTATCTTCTATCATCCAGACTTGCTGGTATAAAGTCTGATGCCCTTCATTTTATTTTCCTTACCGTAATTTTATTGTGAAATATAACAGACTTGCATAAAAGTGCATAAAAGTATACAGCTTAGTTATTTATCACAAAGCAAATATTTGTGTAATGACTAGCCTGGTCAAAAACTAAACAATTGCTAGTCTCCTCCCCTCTCCAAGAATCCCCCACTGTATCTCCTCTTAATTACTGCTCCGTCCCTTCACACAAAGGTAACCATTATCCTAGATTTTATGGTAATCATGCATCTGCTTTTATTTGAAACTTTACTACCCAATTTCATATTCTTAAATCCTAAAGTTTCATTTTTCCTATTAAAAAAACTTTAATATGTATATAGAAGAAAATAATTTATTCTTTTGGGCATAGCTTTTTAAAATTCAACATTATGTTTGTGAAATTTTCCATCTTGTTCTATGTAGCAATAGTGGATTCATTTTTCATTACTGCTTAATATTCCTTTGTTTGGATCTACCCTAATGTATTTATTTGCTCTATTGTTGATGGATATTTAGTTTCCAGTTTTTGGTCATTTCAGGCGAAGCTGCCAGGAACATTTTATATATGTTTCTTGGTGCAGCCATATATATTAAAAGTAGTGGCAAAAACAGCAATTACTTTTGCACCAACGTAGTACTTTCTGTTGAGTATATATCTAGATGGAGTAGTATCATGGGGTTGTAAGTCATGTAGGAGCATATCACTGTAGTTTTAATTGTATTTTCCTGATCATGAATGATGTTGAGCATCTTTTTGTATGCTGTTGCCCATTTCTTTTTCTTCTTTTGTGGTGTGCCTATTTAATTCTTTTGTCTGTGTTTCTATTTTACTGTTTCTGTTTTTATTATTGATTTGTAAATGTTCTGGATACAAGCCCTTTGTCAGTTATGTTGTTGCAAACATTTTTTCCATCCAGTGACTTATCTTTTCACTCTTTTAATGGTGTCTATGTCTATATCTATCTACATCTATTTATTTATTTTTTTTGAGATGGGGTCTCACTTTGTCACCCAGACTGGAGTGCAGGTGGCATGATCTTGGTTCGCTGCAACCTCTGCCTTCTGGGCTCAAGCATTTCTCCCACCTCAGCCTCTCAAGTAGCTGGGACTACAGGTGCATGTTACGATGCTGGGCTAATTTTTGTATTTTGGTAGAGACAGAGTTTTGCCATGTTGCCAAGGCTGGTCTCATACTCCTGAACTCAAGTGATCCACCTGCCTCATCCTCCCAAAGTGCTGGGATTACAGGTGTGAGCCATCATACCCCGCCTTCTTAATGGTATATTTTGAGGATGAAGAGATGTTCCTAATATGTATGTCATCGAATTGTACTTTTTTCTTTATGGTTAATCTTTTTATGTACAGTTTATGAAGATTTTTCTCTACCTCAATATTGTAAAGCTATCCCCATATTAACTTTTAAAAGCTTTATTGTTGCCATTCACATCTAGATATACAATCCACCTGAAACTCATATTCATATATGGTTATGAGGTAGGGATTGAGTTTGGTTATTTTTCTATATGAGTATTCAGTTAATTCCATATTATTTATTTTAAAAGCTTTTCTTTCTCCAATTCTCTGCAATGTCACCTTTATCATTAACCAGTTGTCTACACACACACACACATTTCCGGACTCTCTATTCTATTCCGTTGGTTTGTTTTTAAAATTTTGCACTACTACCACACTTTCATAATTACTGTATTGCTATAAGAAATCTTGATACCTCATAAAGCACTTTCTTAACCTTTGTCCTTCTTTAAGAATAACATAGCTACTTTTGGCTCTTGACATTTCCGAATAGTTTTTAGAAATATCTTGTCACAGAATTAACCCATTGGTATTTTTTCGGGATTGCAACAAATCTACAAATTGGTTTGGTGATAACTGACATCTTTAAAATATGTAGTCTTCAATCCACGCACATAGTATATCACTTCTATAAATCATCTATTTCTGTGTAAGAAGCTACCTTACAATGTAGTGGCTTAACACAACAATTTATTATTTCTCATGACTCTGTGGGTTGTCTGGGCACTTCCTCTGGTGGTTTCACTCGGGTTCATTCATGTGGCTGTATTCAGCTAGAGTTTTGGCTGGACTGGAGGGTTCAGGATGGCCTCACTCATACATCAGGCAATTGGTGCAGGCTGTCAGCTGGGGTCCCTTGGTTGTCCTTCATGTGGCGTCTTGTCCTGTGTAGGCCAGTTTTTTTTTTTTTTTTAAACATGGTAGTCTCAGAGTAGTGAGACCAAGAGGTCAAAGGCGGTCTCTTGAGACCTCTACTCTGAAATTCATACAACATCATTTCCATCACATTTTGTTTGTCAAAGAAAATCACAAGGCCGCCCAGATTCAAAAGGTAGGACAATAGAATTGGCTTCTTAATGGGAGGAGCTTCAAAGAATTTGTGTACTATTTAATATCCCATCTCGTTCTTTTGTCTTTAATTTTTCTCATGTATAGTTTTCAGCGTGGAGGACTCACACATGTTTGTTAAATTTTTTTCTAGGTATCTGATGTTCACTGGCACCATCATGTTGTTTTATTTTCAAACAACTTTATTGTAGTAGAATTTACAGTGAAATGTATCAATTTAAAGTGTAGAGTTTGATAGGTTTTGATAAATATTTACACCCATGTAATCACTACTACAATTAAGATAACCTTTCCATCACCCCTAAATATCCCTTGTGCCCTTTATTGTCAATTGCCCTCTACTCTTGGCCTTAAGTAGCCACTAATCTGTTTTCTATTCATATAGATTAGTTTTGCCTTTTCTAGAACTTCATATAAGAGGAATATAGTATATTCTCTTGTCTCTGTCTTCTTTTGCTCAGTACAATGTTTTTGAGATCCATTCCTTTTGTTGCATATATCAGTAATTCATTACTTTTTACTGCTGAGTAGTATTCCATTGTGTGGGTATACCACCACTTTTCATTCATTCTCAAAATGATAGACATTTGAGTTGGATCTGGTTGTTTCCAGTTTCTGGCTATTACAAATAAAGCCACTGTAACATTTGGTTACAAATGTTATATATTTGTATTTATCTTGGGTAAATAACTATAAGTAAAATTACTAGGTTGAATACTAAGTGTATATTTAGCTTTATAGTAAAGTAACAAACTTTTCCCCAAAGTAGCTATATCATTTTATATTCTCACTAGCAATGTATGAGAGTACTAGTTGCTCCACATCTTTGCCAGCACTTGGTATTGTCAGTTTCATCATTCCTTCCTGAATTTCAGATTATTCATCTGGGCTCACATTCCTTCTGCTTGAAGCACAACCTGTATTAATTCCGCTTAGTGTGATTTCACTGGGGATAAATTCTGTCAGTTTTTGTTTATTTGGAAATGTCTTTGTTTTGTTCTAGTTCTTGAAAAACATTTTCATTGGCTATATAATCCCAGTTTGGCAATTTTTTCAGGCCATTAATGACATTATTTTATTGTCTTCTGGTTTTCATTGTTGTTTAGAAATCAACTTTTATGGCCAGATGCAGTGGCTCACGCTTGTAATCCCAGCACTTTGGGAGGCCAAGGCAGGTGGATCACCTGAGGTCAGGAGTTTGAGATCAGCCTGACCAACATGGTGAAATCCCATCTGTACTAAAAATACAAAAATTAGCTAGGTGTGGTGGCATGTACCTGTAATCCCAGCTGCTTGGGAGGCTGCAGCGGGAGAATAGCTTGAACCCGGCAGGCACAGGTTGCAGTGAGCCGAGATCATACCATTGCACTCCAGCCTGGGTAACAGAGTGAGACTCCGTCTCAAGAGAAAAAAAAAAAGTCTTCTCTGGTTGCTTTTAAGACTCTTTTCTTTGTCTTTAATGTTTGACAGTTTCATTATCATGTGTCTAGTGTATTTATATTTATTTGTCTTGCTTGGAATTTGCTTGGTTTCCTGAATATTTGGGGTGGTCCTGGAAAATTACCTTGAAATATTTTCTCTTGAAATATTTCTCTGACTCATTTTCTCTCTTCCATCTCTTTCTAGAACAGGAAACATTAGCCATTAACTAGACCATCTCACTTTATATTCCATATCTCTTAGCCTATTTTATATGCTCCCACTCCTCTGTCTTCCCATTTTGCATTTCTCCTTACTTATTTTCTAATTCACAAATTCTCATTGCAACATGTCAAATTCTAAAGTCCACCCATTTGTTGAGATGTTAATTTTAGTTATTTTATTTTTTAAAAGTTCCATTTGGTTCTTTTTCATATCTTCTAAGCCTAGTTAGTAGTTTCTATAGTTTCCTTTTCTCCCCTATATCTTATAAACCTTGTCTTTTATTTTAAAACACTAAGCTTAATTATCTAGAGTTTCCCGATAATTCCACTTTCAGAAATACTTGCAGATCTTGTTTTGTTGTCTGTGCCATCTGCTGATTTTACTCATGGCATATTGATTCTTTATGCTCTTGTTTACTTATGATTATGTATTGCTCAGTGACCTAAGGTGAAGGCAACTACAGAGACTGGCAGACCTTTTCTGTAAGGACCACATAATAAGCATTTTAGGCTTTGAAGGCCATGTACAGTCTCAGTTGCTTCTCCTTTTCTTCCTGCTTCTCCTCTTTCTTCTTCTTCTGACAACACTTTAAATATATTAAAACTATTTTTAGGTTGTGGGTCTTACGAAGACAGGCCATAGATTGGATTTGGCCTGAGGGCCATTGTTTGCTTATTTCTCCAAAGATGTTTTGTTTCTTTCATGTGTGTAAGGGTGTAATTTTAATTAAATATATGGCTTTTAAAAAATTGAGCCATTTAGGTGAAGCGAATTAGGGCTTCCAGTACATGAGGGATAGTTTACTTTGGTTTGCTCTTAGCTTGAGGAAGTCGCCCTTTGAAAGCTCTGCTAGGTCCAAATAACCTAGCTTGTTATAATGGAAACAAAAGAATTCTATTTTCTTCTGAAAATTATATTGAATTGCTCTTATGGGATAGATGACCTTCTGAAAGACTATTTAAATTTGTTTTGTTCAGTACGTTAGTAAGTCTTACTGGTAAATGAAACATCATAATTTCAGGAGAGTACATCAAATGAATGTTCATTTGAAAAAAATCAATGTGAGGTTATGACCTTAAAAAATATCTTTTTAAGCTCTGTTAATAAAAGTGGCCCAACAGGGATAAAAAACACTTTTGTCTATCAAGAAATAGCAATCTAGCACTCAGATTTTGGTCTTTAGTATCATTCTCTATTTAAAGAACTGGGAAAAATCGAAATAATTCTGGAAAACTTTGTTTTCCAGAAGCAAGAATAATTTCAAATATGTTTGAGCAGAAAGGACTTCAAGAAACTCCCATTCAAGTTATAACAATTGAACATAAAGAATACACATCATTATTATGAATGTAATTGTTTGGAATAAGTTAATAGAAGTCCATAAGTTTCTAATGATATCCAAAAGATAAAAGTTAAAAGTAAATGTACAAAAAGTAACTGTAATACAAAAGGAGTGATCGATATAACAGAATATGCCCAATTTTCATTACTTTAAATAAGCAGAAGACTTGATATTTAGAGTTTTTGGTGCTTTTTGTTTCTTGAGATGGGGTCTCACTCTGTTGCCCAGGCTGCAGTTCACTGGTGCAATCTCAGCTCACTGCAACCTCCACCTCCCAGACTCAAGCTATCCTCCCACTTCAGCCTCCTGAGTTGCCTGGACAACAGGTGCATGCCACCATACCTGGCTAATTTTTTGTAGAGACGGGGTTTCACCAGGTTTCCCAGGCTGGTCTCAAACTCCTGAGCTCAAGCGATATACCTGCCTTGGCCTTCCACAGTACTAGGATTACAGGCTTGAGCCACTGTGCCTGGCCAGATGCCTTTAAAACATGTGTTGGTTATAAAGCAAATGTATTTAGTGTTTTAATATGTATAAGCAAGAAAGAACAAACACAAACATAAGTGAATAGACCAAGAATCTTGGAAAAAGTAAGAATGGTACCAAGAACAAGAAGGACTGTTTGAAGCCATGGGTCAAGCAACATATCCAGGTAAGCAAGAGGTCAGCAATCATTCAGCATCAATGGTCATCTACAGTATGACCAAAGTCAGTTCTAAGATGATAAATTAACCAAGTCTTTCAAACAGGAGAAATCATTGCACAGATTCTCTCTCTCTTCTAGCTGTTCTAGCTAATTATAATAAGAGTCTGATGAAGTCTACCTAAAATTTCAATACTACTCACAGAGTGGGTCAATAGATCACAATGACAGTCAATTAATAAGGTAATTCTGAGCTTGTGAGACTTAAAGAGTAGATCATATCTGGGAAAGATATCAAATGTCAAAAATACAAATTTTACATGAAAGAGGTCCTATTGATGCAATGAGTGAAACTTCATTGTATGTGAAGCTTAGGCCAATGAGTAGAGGCTCAGGTTTGAGTCTCCTTGCACTGTGCAACTAGGTCCTATTTCTCAACTGAGAGCTAATAGGTTGACATCCCAGAACTTGCAAACTTAGCTCCTCTGAGATAGTGTTTGTTTTTCCTTCTGAGTCTAATAAGATGACTACAGCCCAAAGAAGGTATAGATGAGCTCTGTTCAAAAGAACCATCTTCAATGGTGGAAATGTTCTTCATCTGTACTGCCCATATGGTAGCTACCAGCTATATGTAGCTATTGAGCACTTGAAATGCCACTGCTAGGGACTGAATTTTAAATTAAACTTAATTAATTTAAAATTAAATAGCCATATGTGGCTACTGGTTACTGCATTGCGCAGAGGAGGTATATATCAGAGGCGGTAAAATTGCTACAATTCTAGGAGGTAATCCCCCAGAACAGGGAAAAAACAAGAATAACAATAAGTAAAAGGATAAAAATAGAGATGACCAAGAAATAAATTTAAGTCAGGGGCATTAGTATTTTTGTAAATAGTTTTAATATAATAGTAATAATCACGTTTTAAACAATTGTGATATGTTGGGGGTGTTTAAGGTATTTAAGAGAATCTGATAGGAGAGTTATGATCCTGAACACCTCAGAAGACTGTTAGTCATCAGTTTTTGAGTGCTTGTGGAAACCTAATTTAATAAATCCATCAGTTATGATTTGTATTTTGTATGCATTTTGGGTGACCAAGAAGAATGTTAATGATTTCAATGTTTAAAATGATGCTAGCTTAGTAGAATGATAAGATCAATAACCTGAATATTAAACAAAGCTCAGGGAGTAGCCAGTGTTCCTCCTCATGCACAATAGGCTCCTGGGTACACTTCTTCCTCTGGATTTTTCTACACCGATTCTTTACAATTTATGTTTCTAAATATAAACAGGCTTTGCTTTAAGAAAATGCAGTGTGTGGCTTTGTGCTCTTACGACCCTGAACTGTTATGTTCATGGGTTATACATTTCTTCTGGAAAGTCCACTGTTTCTAAAGAGATAATATCCTTTTATTCTCTCCTTCATAAGTGAGTGAAGCGTGCCCTGGTGGACTACCCAGCCCTGTCCACACAGAACTCATCCTGCCAGTAAGTTCTCCTGAATTCCCAGTTGCTGATATCAAGACTGCAGCTTCTCAAGCACTTTTTAACTGGCAGGTTGAAGGAGAGCTTAGAAGTGGGGACACTGGAGCCAGACAGAGCTAGGATTCAGCACCAGCTCTACCATTACATCTGTGTGACCTAAAGCAGATGATTCTGTGCTTGGTGATGATGACACAAATAGCTACTCAGGTTTTGTTAGGATTGAATAACCTAGTTAATGTAAAGTACTTGGCATAATTATTAATTTCTTGATACATACTCAAATTCACTCTTCTCAGCAAATCAGCTCAAATCCCCCCTCTACCCACAAGGCTAGTACTTGTGGCTCTTATTGTCTGACTTATCCAAAATGACATACTAGTTTTCACTCCACCCTTGTTCCTCACCCCTTTCAAGTCTGCTGTTCTTTTTGCAAATTACTTTATTGGGATGTTTCCTAAGCTCACTGTTCTCCAGTTTCAGTGAGTAGGGCTGTTCTCTCGTCCGTCCCCAGTCTGCTCTCCTCTTTCATGCCTCTTCATCTGTCTCCAACTCCAGAACCTGCTCTGTGAGCTCACTCTCAGAGAAAACAGAAGCTGTCAGAAGAGAGTTTCTGCGAGCTCCCTGCGCCACCGGCAGCACCTTCCAGCATCTGTATCTGCTGCTCTGCCATACCTTTCCTTCCCCTGGATGAAGCGTTCGTGCTCCCATCTCTGGCCGAGGCGACCATGGGTGCAATGGAGCGCAGCCTCCTCATGCATTTGAATGCTCCAGCCTCCTTTGTTGATCTCCCCTGTCTCCTGCATTCATCGCCAATTGTGTCTACTCCATCCTTCCCATCATCATGCAAACGTGCCGAAACATCTCTCTCCCCTGCTTCCCTTTGCATCAGAACTCATTAAAGAGTTGGTAACATATGTCTCCGTTTCCTCTTCTCCTCTGATCCCCTGAACCCTCTCTGCCCTTTCAGAGACATCGATTTCACCGAGATCATCAGGGACCTCCACATATCCATATCCAGAGGTCAATTCTCGGTCCTCATCTTACTTGACCCTTTAGTATGATTTGACATCACGGATCTCTCTGTTCTCCTGAAACACGTTTCCCCCTTGGCTTCCAGGACACCCGATCTCCTTAATATTCCACTAAAAAAAGCCACCCATTCTCAGTCACCTTCATTAGTGTCTCCACGACCCCAGGCTTTAATTGTTGTGGTGCCCAGGGCTCAGTCTTTGGAGCTTTTCTCCTTTCTTCACCTGCTCACTTGGGGATCTCATCCACCAGAGTTTTAAATGCTACTATATGCTAACAATTCCCAAGCCTTGTGTCTCCCTGAGACTCCTCCCTTATGGGTTCCACTTCCTACTTCCATATTTTCATTTGGATGCCTACTAAACATCTCAAATAAAAAATGCCCATAAGCTCTTAATCTTCCCCCTTAAACCTACTCTTTCTCATATCCACCTTTTCCATTGCTCAGGCCAAAACCCTTTTTCCCTCACTTTCTCTCATGCCCTGTATCTATCTAATCCTTTAGTAAAGCCTATTGTCTCTACCAGCAAAACATACCTGGAATCTGACCACCCCCAGCTCCCGCTCTAATCTAACCTCAACTTTCTTTCTGGGGTATTCTGGCAGGAGCCTCTTACCCAGCCTTCCAGTTTCCATCCTTGCTCCTAGAACAGAAGTGAGGGTGACTTAATTAAAAACTGAACTCAGATTGCATCATTCCTCTGCTCAAAACTCTCCAATGGGCTGGGCATAGTGGCTCATGCCTGTAATCCCAGCACTTTGGGAAGCCGAGGTGGATGGATTACTTGAGGTCAGGAATTCAAGACCATCCTGGCCAACATGGTGAAACCCCATCTCTACTAAAATATAAAAATTAACTGGGTGTGGTGGCGGGTGTTTGTAATCCCAGCTACTAGGGAGGCTGAGGCAGGTAAATTGCTTGAACCTGGGAGGTGGAGGTTGCAGTGAGCTGAGATTGTGCCACTGTACTCCAGCCTGGGTGATAGAACAAGACTCCATCTCGAAACAAAAACAAAAAACCTCTCCAATGCTCCTGTCTCACTCAAAGTGAAAACCAGTCCTTAGTGTGGCCAGTGCAAGTCTACACAGACTGGTCCCTGTCTCTCTATGACCTCATCTACTGCCTATCCACTCCCGGCCCCAGTCCCACTCCCCACCCTGCCTCCCTGAAGTTCTTTAATGTGCCAGGTGTGCTCCGTCCTGGGCCTGCCTCTGTGACCCATTGTGCCAACTCTGCTCCTTGTTCCCTCTGCTCCAACTGACTAATTTTTGTATTTTTAATAGAGATGGGGTTTCACTATGTTGGCCAGTCTGGTCTTGAACTCCTGACCTCGTGATCCACCTGCCTCAGACTCCCGAAGTGCTGAGATTACAGGCATGAGTCACCACACCTGGCCAGGATTTTTAAAATCCCTGTATGTTTTGAAAAGAATTATCTCTAACACCTGGGCACATAGTAGGCACTCGAAATTAAAATACCCATTGCAAAGGCGAGTGAATGATTGAAGTTAACTGAGCTTGACTGGCTCTTGTGAAATGTAAGAAATATAATTATTTTCAATTAACTTGCTCAAATTCAGAGTTTTAAAAGCTCTTTTTAGTGTTTGATATAATTAATGCTCCTTTTTTGACAAGACCTTGTATAATAGGAAAGGAGTTTTTGAGATTTAAAAAAAGGCGCTAGAAAGAAACATTCTTTTAATTTTAAGTTGATGAAATAAGAGTTCTTTCTCCCTGCCCCGAGTCCTATTTTAGATGGCAAATTGTTTCAAGAGAAGAATCATGAGATTAACATTTCATTTGAATTCCTGAAGCTGGACACACAGTAGCATAAAAAATTTTTTGTAACTTAAATACATTGTGATAAAAGAACGCTTTCCCACAGCAGAACATGGTTTAACTGAGGTCCCACTTTAAAGTGAGACCACTCACTGGTATGGAATCACGGAGCCGCAGAGGTGGAGAAGTTCTGGAGATCACTTGGGCAAGGGATTCCAGTCTGTGTTAAGCGCCCACCCTGCTCCAGGAAGGGGCAGGGCCTCTGCTGGGGTGGTGCCCTTTCTCATGCAAGAAAACAACTTCAACGAGGTAAGTCATTCAGCCAAAGTCATTCGTCTACTAAATGAAAGAATCAGGATTTGAATGCAGGTTTTGGCTTTTCCTAGGAGACTTGTATTTGCTCTCGGCCTTTTTACAAACAAGGAAATGGAGGCCCAGAGATTGGAAAGGAGTTATCCAGGGTCAGAGCAAATATTAATGTAAAATAGTCAGAGGAAATATTAATAGTAAAACTAGTGGTCTCATCCCTGTGGTCCCCCTCAGCAGCAGCCTCTCGGCCAATTGTCAAAGCTTCCCTTTTATCCAGCTTCCCAAATGGCCTTACGTTTTTACTGCTTTTCATGTGTGCATGCAGTACATTATCCTTCAACTATTACCAAAATGCATTCTGTAACAAGTGAAAACTCCCCATAATTTTCCCTCTAAAGAAAGCCACCATCATCAACTTGAAACAGTCTTCCATGCTTTTTTTTTTTCTGCCCCCCACCAACACACATGAGTTACATAGTTTTGTAACCTGACATCTCTACTTCACAGTCTCTTTGGGGACTCTTCATGTCAATAAATGTTATAACCCCATTCTAACGGTTGCATAATATTCCCCATGTGGATGCACCACGTACCATATTATGTTTAACTAATTTCCTATTAACAGTCATTGAGGTTGTTTCTTTAGGATGCATCTGCATTGGCTGCCCTCCAAAATTTGGTACTAATTTTAATTTTTACCAAGAAGTAGACAGAACCTGTTTCCTCACACTCTCACCAGTAGAGCCTATTACATATCTCTCTCCGATGGAAAGAGAATCAGGACCCCAGGGTTAGCCTGGGATCAGGAGAGTCAAGGAGTCCCTAAAGCTCATCAGGAATTCTGGGACATAATGGGCAGAGCACTGGGGAGAGAAAGTGAGAGGACAATGGACCTCTTTCCAAGCTGGTGCCTTACCCGGCCCCAGCAGAAAGTACTCCAGTTCTAGATTCTTTTCACAAAGCAACTCATGTGTCTCCTCTGCTTAAAGTCCTCCAATGGCCTATTACTTTTATCTAAAGGCACATGCCTTAGCAGAGTCTACAAGGCCTTATGTTGTGGCCTCTGTCCCTTTATCCTTAGCTTGCACTATGCTTCAGCCACATGGTCCACCTCTCTGTTTCCCAAAGGAGTGCACTGGGGCAGGTTTTCCCCAGTGACAGCCCAGCATAATTAAGGGCTTTGCTTTCTGTGCTTACTTCCCCTCTGGGTGTCAGAAGTACCATCCGATGTTTGGCAGTTTATGAGCCCCTCGGGTTGTTGGCCAAGGGGCAGCTCCAATGACACTCAGCACAAGTTTGGGGTCCAGGAGACTATCACTTTTCTGGTTCATCACTGGTGTCTTGTAGGCGTCTGCCAAGGGAAGGTCCTCTCCAGAGAGCAGTGATGGCACTGCTTTTGTGGCCCCTCAGCTGGAAGGAGTCCCGGGACTGGCTTGATGATGGTCTGCAGCCATTGGCTTGGCCTCCTCCTGCTCGTTGTCTCCTCCTCTCCTTGCTGGTCATCTTCTCCAAGACACGCTGGTTTTCTTCATGAAGGAACACTTCTCATCCAACTCTACTTACAGCCTGTGTGGCTCCCATCCCGTGCTCAGGGGAGGGTGGAGTGCACCTCTTCTCTTCTCTTCTTTATTCATTCCATAGCAAAGGCTTAAATTCTACATCCTTTCCCTTTGGAGTCTCAAGAGACGTTTTCTTTCCCCCGCAAGAAAACCCAACCCTTGCAAATCCAAAACTTTGGCCTTTAGGACTATTATTTTTGACATGGAGTTCAATACATGAGGTTATTTTAAAAAGCTGAAAAAGAACATTAACTACTTCTGTCTTTGTATTCCTGATATAAAAATCCTAATTATCTTTGCAGCAGCATCCAGGATGTTTCTGATTGATTTTTTTTTTTTTTTTTTTTTTTGAGATGGAGTTTCAGTATTGTTGCCCAGGCTGGAGTGCAATGGTGTGATCTCGGTTCACTGCAGCTTCTGCCTCCTGGGTTCAAGCAATTCTCCTGCCTCGGGCTCCCAAGTAGCTGGGATTACAGGCACCTGCCACCACGCCCAGCTAATTTTTTTTTTTATTTTTAGTAGAGATGGGATTTCACCATGTTGGTCAGGCTGCTCTTGAACTCCTAGCCTCAGATAATCCACCTGCCTTAGCCTCCCAAAGTGCTGGGATTATAGGTGTGAGCCACCGTGTCTGGCCTCTGACTGATTTTAGAAACCTTTGTAAGTAAGGGAATATAGAAAAGACTGGGACAAAGATGATGGTGTCTAGATATTATTTTGTGATAGGCAACATTCCCTCCTATTATGGGACCTTTCCACATGCTCCGGCTTCTGGCTTGATCACTTCTCTTTTCCTTTGCATGATGATCTTCTGCCAGTTTATAATTACAACTGACACTCTAAAGCCTCAGGAAAACTGACCCTGCCTAACCTCCAGTTCCATGACCTCTTAGAAGCATATACTCTCACTCCTTAGCATTTGTCACAGTTACAGTTTTATATTTTTTCATACTTTTATGATTAAATGCTTATCTCTCCACTAGACTGTGAGCTCCAAGAGGATGAGCACCAAGTCTCCTTTTTCTTCCTGTTTAACCCCAGCATTTAGCATAAGACCTGGCTTATTGTAGGCACTCAGTTTAAGAAAGAGAGAATAAATGAATAATAAATTAGTGCAAACTTTACCTGGGCTACATCCACTGGCAGTGCTGGAGCTGGCTTGTACCTACTCATGACAGCTGACTATGGACCTCTTTTTCCAACTTTGCATTCAGTGATGTTATGGTAACTTGAAATCAGTGAGGGTGGCAATATTTGCACTGTGAAAACTGGCAAATACTACAAGCAAGATCTCTTCTTTCTCCTGCCCCCCATCTGTTGTAAAATGTTTACCAGCTCTCCACTGGGTACATCTGATTTCCAAAAGTGTTTCTCCTTATCCTCTATCTTATATTTGCTTCTACACTTTTAATGTGATATTATATAATCTTAATGTACCCATGGTCAACTCTTTGCCAGCTTTCCTAATTCTTCTTTTTAGCATGCATTTTTTATTCTATGTAGGCGTGAACTCTAAAATCAACACGAATTAAAATGTGTGATATTTAATGACTGCCATAATAGAACCTAAGGATTCTGCTGCACATCGTTTCACCAAAATGTCAAGATTTCAGGAAGCACAAAGGCAGAAGGCAGTCTTTACAGTTTCTTCTACCAAGAAACTATAGATGCACTATAGAAAATACATTTATTTGGTGGCAGCAGGATGACACGGGCGAAGCAGTGAACAGGGATGCATGAAGTCTCCACTCCATGCCTCCTTCTACCACATAAGGGATGTGTAGCTCTGCAAAATAACCCAGCTTCTCTGGTTCCGTTTCCTTAAGTGAAACATGAGAGGGTGGAATTTAATGATTCAATTACAGGCTTTCCTGAAGAAGATGTGGGTGAGGCTGACCACACAGCCACTGGGTAGAGGAGAAAATCGAATGGATTTGGGATATCGTGGCAACTGACATTTTGTCACTGGGGAGTGTTTTGTTCTTTCAGAGCAGAGGTCCATCTTGGGTGCCTTTGTTCACTTTTTATGACTTACTGGTGATTTCATGAATACAAGAACTAGGTTAAAGCATAGTTATTATTGAGAAGGGGGTCTTGGGGTATGGAGGTAGGGTGAGGGAGATCCCAAGCTTTAGTACTGTTAGCTTTGAAGAGATGTGCTCGTCCTACAAAGATCATGAGCACCCACTACACGTGGTCAGTGCTACAATCATGGATTGCTTCCTGAATCTACCTTTATGTTAGGTGGGGCATACTGATCCCAGTTAAGACTGTTATGATTGGCCTCAAAGAAATGCAACATACAACTCTGCCTTTTGGTGGTCACAGTAAGTTTTGTAATGCTGGCAAAGTAGTTGTCTTGATAAATGTAGGCGAGAAGAGTCTAAGCTGCTTAAGAAATAGAGATCTAAGAGGTATCATTGATGTTTTTAATTGTCAATCTTTCTAAATACACATGGTCTTTCTTATTTTTTTAAGACAGTCTCACTCTGTCACTGAGGCTGGAGTGCGGTGGCACAGTCTTGGCTCACTGCAACCTCCACTTCCAGGGTTCAAACGATTCTTGTGCCTGGGATTAGAGGCATGAGCTACCATGCCTGGCTAATTTATATATATGTACATATATATATATTTGTAGTGACGGGGTTTCACCATGTTGTCTAGGCTGGTCTCGAACTCCTGGTTTCAAGTGATCTGCCCACCTTCGTCTCCCAAGGTGTTGGGAGTATAGGAGTGAGCCACTGTGCCCAACCTAAATATACATGGCCTTTAAAAGACCTTATGGCTAGCCAATTTTCCCAGCACTATTTATTAAATAGGGTATCCTTTCCCCATTTCTTGTTTTTCTCAGGTTTGTCAAAGATCAGATGGCTGTAGATGTGTGGTATTATTTCTGAGGACTCTGTTCTGTTCCATTGGTCTATATCTCTGTTTTGGTACCAGTACCATGCTGTTTTGGTTACTGTAGCCTTGTAGTATAGTTTGAAGTCAGGTAGCATGACGCCTTCAGCTTTGTTCTTTTGACTTAGGATTGTCTTGGCAATGAGGGCTCATTTTTGGCTCCATATGAACTTTAAAGCAGTTTTTTTCCAATTCTGTGAAGAAACTCATTGGTAGCTTAATGGGGATGGCATTGAATCTATAAATTACCTTGGGCAGTATGGCCATTTTCACAATACTGATTCTTCCTATCCATGAGCATGGAATATTCTTCCATTTGTTTGTGTCCTCTTTTATTTTGTTGAGCAGTGGTTTGTAGGTCTCCTTGAAGAGGTCCTTCACATCCCTTGTAAGTTGGATTCCTAGGTATTTTACATGGGTGCTGATGAGTTGATGGGTGCAGCACACCAACATGGCACAAGTATACATATGTAACAAGCCTGCATATTATGCACATGTACCCTAGAACTTAAAGTATAATAATAATAATAATAAAAAGAATAAATAAATAAATAAATAAATAAATAAATAAATAAATAAATAAAAGACCTTATGTCTGATAGCAAATCACCTCTAGGTAATGGGCATTAGCTCATGGAAGTCCTAGGAGTCTTAGAGATATTTTTAAAAAGAATATTGTTTTAGTCCATTTTCTGTTGCAATAACAGAATACCACAGACTGGGTAATTTATGAAGAAAAGGTTTATTTAGCTCACAGCTGTGGAGGTCGGGAAGTCCAAGAGCATGTTTCTTGCATCTGGTGAGAGCTTTCTTGCTGTGTCATAACACAGTGGAGGACATCCCATGATGAGAGAGCAAGTGTTTGGGTGTCAGCTCAGGTTTCTCTTGCTCTCCATACAAAGCCACCCATCCCATCATGACAGCCCTGACCTGATGACCTTATCTAATTTTAACTACCTCCCAAAGGCCTCACATTCAATCAACATGTGAATTTGGGGATTAAGTTTCCAACACATGAAATTTGGGGAATACACTCATACCACAGCAAATGAAAATTTTCACCACATTTTCATAATGCCTTGGTCAAAAGTAAAGGTCACTGGGGTAATGCATAGGGATGTGGAAGTTTATAATTACAAGGGGCCAAGTCACGTGGTCTGACCATTCATAAGTGAGGCAAGCCCTTTTACAATCTCCCTGAAGATGATCATCCAATTTCTCCTTAAATATTTTTAGCAAACTACCACCTTAACAAGGCAGCTCAGAAATTATAAAATATCAGAGAGAACTGAAATTCATCTCCCCAAAATTTGCACCAACTTTGTCACTGCCATCTCTCACCAAGCCCTGATTTTGCTGTTAGGCTTTAGTAAAATCCTTTTTCCCAGCCCACCCTGAATGTCTATTTTTAAAACCCAGCTCAAACCTTCTTGCTATTTACCATCAATAGCTATGACTTAGACTTATTTGGGCTTCAGAAGATTCCAAGCTACTTTCTCCAGATTCTATGGATACTTCTATTGCAGCTGGTGTGTCTGGCAGCTGAGCAGACCTACAATTTTAGGAGAAGCATCTCACAAATAACTTAGTGCATCAACATATGTGGTTCTAATTATCAGCTGCCCTGACCCTTGCACCCACTTTACTTAGGAGCCACATGAATGTGCAAAAGGCAGATAACAAGAGACTTGTTGTATTGGTGCTCATGGTCTATCAAATCTCTAACTTCTAAAAACATATAGCAGATCTCGAGGTCAGGAGATCGAGACCATCCTGGCTAACATGGTGAAACCCCATCTCTACTAAAAATATAAAAAATTAGCCGGGCATGGTGGCGGGTGCCTGTAGTCACAGTTACTCAGGAGGCTGAGTCAGGAGAATGGCATGAACATGGGAGGCGGAGCTTGCAGTGAGCTGAGATTGCGCCACTGCACCCCAGCCTGGGCAACAGAGAGAGACTCAGTCTCAAAAAACAAAATCAAAACAACAACAACAAAAATATATAGCTCTGAGAAATCATATCCAAATAAATTCTACAAGAATTTTTTAGACTGCATATGGCACAATGACTGTTATGCTGAATATTTTGGAACGTTTTCTACTTCTCCTCTGATCTTGGTGCAATGTGGGCCAGTGTTTGTGAAACAGGTCACCCCTAGGAATACTTCAAGTTTACGAAAGCAGGTTCTCTCCACTGTGAGTGGCCAGAACACCAGCAGAACACGTGTAATCAACCAGTAAACATCCAGTGAGATAAGGTCAGGCTCTCAAGGAACTTCAACCCAGTTGGGAAAAAAGGCTGGCAGGACTTGATGGCGAAAAAACCAAAGTAAATGCATTTAAAATGTCTTCTCAAATTCCCACCTTTATTAGTCAGGATACAAGTTTGGGGGCTGTAATAAAGAAAGGTCAAAATACAGTGGCTTAAAGGAAGATTTGTTTCTTTCCCATGTGAAAATATAAGTAGATGGCCCAGAGCTAGTATGGTGATTCTGTAGTGTTGAGGATCTGAGATGTCTTGCTTCTCTGCCATCCTCAACATTCAGATTCCATGTCATCCTCCATGGTGGCTGCACGTTTCAGCCATTGCATCCATAGTTTAGCTGGCACAGGGCCTACTGCATCTAGTAGTCTCGCTAGCACAGGGAAAGGGGAGGGAATGCTTCTTCCCTTCTATAGCACAACGTGGAAATCACACACTCCTCTTACACATATCTGGCTACGTATATGGTCAGATCTTAGTCCCACAGCCACACACCCAGCTTGAAGAGAGTCTAGGGAATGTCCCTTTCATTGAGTGAACATTTGCCTACTAAAATGTATATTGGTATGGAAGAAGGGGGAATTGGATTAAGGAGGGGGACTAGCAGTCTCTGTCCCATCATTGAACTTAACAACAGAGGCCCGGTGCGGTGGCTTACGCCTGTTCCTCCCAGCACTTTGGGAGGCCGAGGCAGGTGGATCACCTGAGATCATGAGTTCGAGACCAGCCTGCCCAATATGGTGAAACCCCCATCTCTACTAAAAATACAAAAAAAAATTATCCGGGTGTGGTGGCAGGAGCCTGTAATCCCAGCTACTTGGGAGGCTGAGGCAGGAGAATCGCTTGAATCTAGGAGGCCAAGGTTGCAGTGAGCTGAGACTATACCATTGCGCTCCAGCCAGGGCAACAAGAATAAAACTCTGTCTCAAAAAACAAAACAAAACAAAACAACAGAGCAGAACCACCAACTAGAGTTGCTAACATTAAAGTGATTGCATCCAATATTGGTGAGTGTGTGGGGAAGCTGGTCCCCTCATATACTATTGACAGGAGTATAAATTGATGTAAGCTTCTTAGAGGGAAATTTGGCAGCATCTGTCACTCTTTAAGATGTACATGCTCTCTGTCCCAGCAATTGCACTTCTAGAAATTTATCCTACAGAAGCATCATACCATATGCTTAAGTATTTATCTATGAAGACATCCGCAGAAACATTGTTAGTGATAGCAAATGACCAGGAAGTCCTTAAATACCCATCAAGAGGGAGCAAGTTTATTTTGTTTTACTTTTGATACAGGGTCTTGCTCTGTCTCCCAGGCTGGAGTGCAGTGGTGCAACATGGCTCACTGCAGCCTTGACCTCCTGGGCTCAAGTGATCCTCCCACCTCAGCCTCCCAAGTAGCTGGGACTACAGGTGTGCGCCACCATGCCTGGCTAATTTTTTTTTACCTTTTTTATTGAAAAGATGGGATTTCCCCATGTTGCACAGGCTGGTCTCAAACTCCTGGGCTCAAGCCATTCACCTGCGTTGGCTTCCCAAAGTGCTGGGATTACAGGTGTGAGCCACTGTGCCCAGCTAACAGGGAGCGCATTTAGAAAGTTATGGTGCATGTACATAATAGAATGATATGTAACTTTGAAAAGAAAAAAGTAGATCAATATATACTGATGCAGAATATGTCCAAGCCAGATGAATTAAAAAAGCAAGTTTGAGAATATACATGGAAATGTTCCATTTTTATGAAAAAATATGCATGTATATGTTTGCATATATACCCACATGTTTGTATATGCACAGAAAAATGTGAAAGGGTATAATCTGCAGTGTTAGCTGTAATTCCAGGCTGTGAAATTAGAAGCTGGGTGGCGTAGTTTTCACTTTTGATTTTATATGCATCTGTAATGTTTGGGATGTTGTATGAATATACATCCCTTTTGTCATAAAATATACAAATTTGAGGAAAATTAATTTAAAAAAGTTAATGCATTAAACAATGAAATGTCATTGCAGGAAAATGTAACTAAGTGCAAAAAGCTTGGGATAGCTCAAATGCCACAGGAGTTAGGGTGAGGGGAGATCAATCAGCATTGAAGAGGTAGAAGGAGGCTTTCCAAAGAGGCAAAGAGAACAGAATTATATGAAAAGGACAGAATATAAGATTCTGTACACAGTTTGATGCTAGTGAGGATGTGTGTGCCCATATAGATAGATGCAAGGAAATAAACACAACAGTGGTACCCCAAAATGTGATTAACAGTGTTATTAAATGTTATTAGCTCTCTGTGTGAGATATGTGTTTTAATTTTCTTAAAGAACACTCTTGATTTTATAATTTTTTAACCAAAAAATTAAAACTAAAAGACTCAGTGATGTTTGTATAGGTGGGAAAGGATGAAAGGAGCTTCTGTGGGTAGAGCAGGCAGACAGGTGGATGTGTGAGACTCTTTAGATGAGTCTCAAGTGGAGGTCAGGAAGACACCACTTCTCCATAAAGCCCTCACATGCCCCGATGCGGGGTGGGAGAACGGCGATGAGCATGTGTTGGCCACTCCTGAGTCAGGTGCTTTGCCTCTTAATTCAGTGAATCCTTAGTATGTTCCTGCCCCTGAGGGACATAATTACGTCCAGGATGGGAGCAGGAGTTATAGGAAGGCATATTCTAGCTTGTGGCGAGGGCAACAGCCTATTAAATTGTACTTAAAAGAATTATTCTTTAAGTTCTGGGATACATGTGCGGAACGTGCAGGTTTGTTACATAGGTATACACATGCCATGCTGGTTTGCTGCACCCATTAACTTGTCATCTACATTAGGTATTTCTCCTAATGCTATCCCTCCCCCAGCCCCCAGCCCCTGAAGGCCCCAGTGTGTGATGTTCACCTTCCTGTGTCCATGTGTTAAAGTCATGCACCGGCCAGTCCAACATGTTCATTTTCAAAGCTGATATAAAAATGTTGGCTCAATGACTCTAAATGCCCCCACTTACCTCAAGGGTAGTAAGAGGCCAGGTTATGTAACCATGGGTGGAGAGGACTTTTGGAGAGATCTGTAAGTGTGCTCCAAAGTCCCCCAGCCCCAACACAAAGGGGAGAGAGTGGGGGCAGTGGTGTACCGAAGGTTGGGGCAGGAAGAGTCTGTCCCAGTGGGGAGAAGAACTTTGTCACAGACAGTGTTTAGTATTGCCAGAGCATGTTGATCATACAAATTAGACCAGAATTTGGTTGGTTTTATTATGATTTAAAAATTATCTGCAACATTGCACCTCCTTACTGCCTGTACCAGGGCAGAATGCTCCCATCACCCCTGAACCTTAGGATGCTGCTGGAGGGGTGAGTCTTTGTCTTCCATAAATTCAGAGAAAAGTGCCATTTTCTTTCTTCTCCATCATAAGAGAAACTTAATGCCTCTGCAGCTTGAGGGGGGAGAAGAGGGGCAGTGAACTGGGGTCTGATCCCCATCTGAGAAATCTGAAGGGGGTCAGGTTGGCCAGCTGCCAGTGGGTAAGTGGAAAAAGAGGAGGGTGTGTTGGGAGAATCCTACAGCCCCAGAATATTAGGGCAAAGGATGCTGAAGTTTTGCCTAGACCAGCTTCGGGCCATATGCACAAAAACCCTTGGGTGGAGTCACAACAAGTCCCCAGCCTCTGCCTCCCCTGGGAAGGTTGGCTGGAGGGGCAAACATGCAGCAAGATTCTTGACCAAGAGAATCACTCAATGATGGGTGAGTGGCTAGCCCTGAAGAAACCACAGAAGCAACCATGGAAAGGAAGTGTCAACTCTAAACACCTGTCAGACCCAGGGAGCCCAAAGCCAGCAAAAAACAGTACCCAACACATAAGAACTTTCCTGTCTCTGGTTGGGGGCGTCAGTGTTAGCCAGCCAGTGAGTGAGGGAGGCAGAGGGAAAGAAGCCTGGTTGGGTTTTCCACCTGGGCCTGGTCTAAGCTCGGCAGAGGGGCAGTGAAGAGCTGTAATGTTGAATGGATATGGGAGAGTTGATAGCTACCTGAGATTGGACATCCTCATGACTGAGTGGAGGACTTGTATCACCCAAAAGTGCCTAGAAAAGTCAAGGGAGGACCTGAACAGTAGAAGACAAAAAGACAGGTGCTTTGGACCATGAGTCCTACTTGTTCAACACACTGTTACACAGAGAACCTCCTAAAAATTAGAGCTCATTATCCCAGTAGGCCCTTAGTGCCAAAAGGGCATGATTGGCATCCATCTTGTTCCTTGCATCTTCAACACCTGGCACAATGCCTGGCATATACCATGTAGTGTATATAGTCTTTGAATGAATTAATACATCTTGATCAAGCTGGGTGGGCTATACTATGAAGGGGTGAGCTTCCTGTGACAAGGAGGATGGAAGCAGGTGGTGCCAGAGGTGGACTTGCAGAGGGTCTTACTTTGACTGGAAAATTGGCCAGGTGGTGCCTACATTTCCTTCCCACCTACCGTTTTCATGGCTTTACGCTCTGGCACAGTTTCCCTACCTTATCTATAAAGAGTTAACACCAAAAGCCAGGATAAGGCCAGGTTTTAGAAAAAGCCTGTGCTTTTTGTTTCTGCTCTTGATTTTTCCAAAGATGAAATTATTGAGCAAAGTACAAATCTTTGTGCTACGTATTCATGTATATTTTCTCTTCTCTGAAATACATCTGAAAGGCAGATGCTATTTTTAATCCTCAACCTCAGTGAGGTTGAATAATTTATTCAAGGCTACTACTTAAGCTACCAAGTTGCCAAGATGGGACTCAAATGTAGGATGCTTTTTTATCTTTTTTAGGAGATGAAGTTATGTGATTATCTTTCCTTACTCATGAGGTGAGATACTTTCTCAGGTTTATGGGTTACAAAGTTCACATGGCTTGGGGGAAAACCATGTGTGGTTTTAGGATTAAAGGGGCAGAGTTTGAGAGGCAAGGGGCCATTTATTCAGAGTGCTTTGGGTCCAAGAAGAGGAAAGGGGTGGAAGGACTACAATATGGAGCTACCTGCCTTTGTAGGTAGTCATGGGGCACACTGAGCAGTTGCAGACTTGGGACGAGGAGCCAAAGCCCATGGATCTCAGTGGGTTTTGAGGAGCTGATCAGTGGGTTTCTCTAGACCCGAGAATGCACATCTATGGATACCAGGGCCACACTTCTGGGATGGACTTAGCTTGAAAATGCCATTAGAGTCAAATATATCTACTTTAATTTTTCAAGCTATTTAGTTGAAGTATTACATACCACATGAAAGAGCAGAAGTCATAAGTTTACAGTGCAGTGACATCTTCCAAAATGAAAACCCCTGTCTGGCCACCATCCAGGTCAAAAAACATAATGTTAAGACACTCCAGATCACCAGCTCCTTGTGTCTCCAGCCAGTCCCAAACCCTCACCCCAAAGGCAGCTGCTATTCTGTTTTCTAACACTATAGAGATATTTGTGTAGTTTTGAAATTTAAATCAATGGAACCAAACAGTCTGTATGTTTTGTGTCTGATTTTTTTTGTTCAGCATTACATCTGAGATTTGTTTATGCTGTTGCATATAGTTTGCTCTTTTTCATTGCTGTATATTATTCCGTTACAGAACTTCACCATGGTTTATTTATTTATTTATTCTGCTATTAATAGAGTTTTTTTTTTTTTTTTTTCCAGTTTGGGGTGATGACAAATGATGATGCTATAGATTTCTTGTATGTGTCTTCTTGTGCATATATGTATACATTTCTCTTGGAAATATACTTGGGATTATCGGGTCCTATCATAAGCATATGTTCAACTTTGCCAGATCCTGTTAAACCATTTTCGAAAGTGAGTGTACAATTGTCCCCATTCACTAGCAGCATAGAAAGTTCTAGTTTTTTTTTCACATCTTTGCCAATACTTGGTAATACCAGTTCTTTTAATTTTGACTATACTGATGAGCATGTAGCAGTAACTCATTTTGCAGTTCTTAGATGACTAAAGCTATTGAACACCTTTTCATAGGTTTCTTGGGGGCCCTTTGAAATTATCCTTGTTTGTGAAGTGCCTATTCAAGTCTCTTGTGCATTTGTCTATTATATTGTCTGTATTTTTTCTTACTGATTTGTAGGGGCTTTTAATATATATGACTGTGAGCTCTTTATCAGCTCTCTTTTGTAAATACCTCCCATTCCATGGCTTCTCCTTCCCTTAATGGCATGTTTTGAAGAATGAAAGTTATTCATTTTAGCAGAGTCCAATTTATTAATCTTTTGGTCATAAACAGCTTGTCCTATGTCATTTTGTAAGAAGGCAGTCTTCTCCCTGTTGGGCGGTATTGGCAGCTTTGTCTTAAATCTAGCATCCATATGTGCATGAATTTGTTTCTAGACAGTTTATGTTTGGTCTATTTGTCTATGTTTATTTTCCAATGTCACACTGTCCTATTCCCTGTACCTTTATAATAAGTCTCATTATCTGATAGCATACATCCTTTAGCTCTGCTCTTCTTTATCTTCGAAATTGCCTGAACTCTTCTCATTTCAATAAAATTTAGAGTCTGCTTATCAATTTCCACCAATATCAAAACCATCTGGGGATTTTATTGGGATCATTTTGAATCTATGGAGGGAGAGTGGACATCTTAACAATATCAAATCTTCTAACCATGAATATATTATATTCCTCCATTTATTTATTCAGACTTTAACATATTTCAACAATATTTTTGAATTTTTGGGTTGAAGTCTTACACATCTATTTTGAATCTAGTTCTAGGTTGATTTGCTTTGTGATGCTGTTGTAAATAGCATTTTTCTTAACATTTTATTTTCTAATGGCTTGTTGCTGGTATGTATAAATAAAATTTTAAAAAATATATTGATTTTGTATGTACTGGACTTGCTAAATTCACTATTTTCCTCTATCATTCAGTCATTTAATGACTATTTTAATTGTGGTAAAATACATATAACACACAATATACTATCTTAACTACTTTTAAGTGTGCGGTTCAGTGGCAGTAACCACATTCGCATTGTTGTATCTTCACCACTATTCATCCACAGAACTTTTTTTGTCTTGCAAAACTGAAATTATGTCCCTATTAAACTCATTCATTCATTTTTGAAGTGAGAAATAATTCACATACCATAAAATTTACCCTGTATAAGTGTACAATTTAGTGTTTTTTTTTTTTTTTTTTTAACCACTGATACTTGTTTTTTCCAATTTGGGCTGAATGGAAAAAACTTTGTGAATGGCTGCACAAAGTTGTGCAAACCATTATCTAATTCCAGAGATGTTCAACTCTCCAAAAATAAACCCTGTTCTCATTAGCAGTCACTCCCAATTCCCCTCTCCCTTCCTCCCCTCTTTATTTTTATCCTGTTTATCTTTATATCTGTTCTTACACCAGTACTGCACTGTCTTGGCTCATTTGAAATTGAGAAGCGTGAGTCCTCTGTCCTTGCTTTTCTTTTTCAAGATTGTTTTGGCTGTTCTGCATCCCTTATATTTCCATATAAATTTAGGATCAGCTTTTCAATGTCTTCAAAAACAACTGGAATTTGGTAGAGATTGCATTGAATCTGTAGGTCAATTTGGGGAATATTGCCATCTTAATAATATTAAAGTTTGCCATCCTGTAACATGGGATGCCATTCCATTTATTTAGATCTTTAATGTCTTTCAATGATCTTTTGTAATTTTTATCATATAAATATTATACTTCTTTTGCTGAATTTATTTCTAACTGTTTTATTCATTCTGATTTTATAAATAGATTTGTTTTCTTAATTTCCTTTTCGGATTTTTTTGTTGCTGATGTATGGAAATAAAGTTAATTTTACTATATTGATCTTGTATCCTGCAACCTTGCTGAATTTGTTTCTTAGCTCTAATTGTTTTTTAGTGGCTTCCTTAACATTCTCTGTCTAGAGAATAGCGTCATCCGTGAGTACAGAGAGTTTTATGTCTTTTCCAATCTGAATTTTAAAAATTTCTTTCCATTGACTATTGCCATGGTTAGAATCTCCAGTGAAATGTTGAGTACAAGTGGTAACAGTGGACATCCTTGTCTTGTTCTTGATCTCACAAGGAAAACTTACAGTCTTTTGCTATTAAGTGTGATGTTAGTTGTAGGTTTTTGTAGTCAACTTTTTTCAGATTGAGGAAGTTCCCTTCTATTCTTAGTTTGCTTAGTGTTTTTTCAATCATGAAAAGGTGTTGAGTTTTGTCAATGCTTTTTATGCATCTATTGAGATATCATGAGATTTTTATCCTTTATTCCATTAACATGGTGCATGACATTGATTGATTTTTATATGTTGGGCCAACTATCATTCCCATAATAAATCCCACTTGATCTTGTGTATAATTCTTTTATATAATATTTTGTGGATTTTGTTTGTTAGTGTTTTGTTGAGGATTTTTGTGTCTATATTTATAAGCCATGTTGGTCTGCAGTTTTCTTGTGATGTTTTAAAGTGGTTTTGGTGTCAGGGCATAATACTGGCCTTACAGAATGGATTGGGAAGTGTATCATTTTCTTTTATTTTTTGGAATAATTTGTGAAAGATTAATATTAATTCTTCTTTAAAAGTTTGGTGTGTTTCACTAGTTAAGGCATTGGAATTTTCTTTGTGTGAATTACTACTAATTCAATATCTTTACATGTTATAGGCTTACTCAGATTTTTTATTTTTCTGAGTCAATTTGGTAGTTTGTGTGTTTCTAGGAACTTATCCATTTCATCTAGGTTTTAAAATTTGTTGGCGTTCAATTTTTCATAGTATTCCCTTATAATATTTTTATTTCTGTGAAGTTAGTTGTAACGTCCTCTCTTTCATTCCTGATTTTAGTAATTTGAGGTTTCTCTCTTTTTTCTTTTTCTTGGTGAGTATAGCTAAAGGTTTGTCAAATTCTTTCTTGTACAATACACTCTATTTTAAAATATTTTTAGTGGCCTCATTGAAATACAATTGTTACACCAAATTGCACATATTTAGTGTATACAATTTAATAGGTTTGAACATATGCACACACCCATGAAACCACCACCGCCATCAAGATAATAAGTATATTCATCACCTCCAAAACTTTCCTCTGCCACTTGCCTCTTTTTTGTAGTAAGAACATTTAGCTTGAGATTTACTCTCTTAACAAAATTTTAAGTGTACAATAAAGTATTGTTAACTACAGGCACAGTGTTATACAGCAGCTCTCTAGAACTTCTTTTTGCATAACTAACACTTTTCACCTGCTGTACTCCTCATTTCCCCTCCCCTCCAGCCTGTGTAATCACCATTATGTTCTCTGCTTTTATGAGTTTAACTATTTTAGATACCTCATGTAAGTGGAATCACGCAGTATATGTGCTTATGTGACTGACTTATTTCACTAAGCATAGTGTTCTCCAGGTTCATCCATGTTGTCACATATAGCAAGATCTTCTACTTTTTTAAGGCTGAAAGATATCCCATTGTATGTATAACACATATTCTTTATCCATTCTTTGGTTTGGGGACATTTATGTTATTTTATATCTTGGTTGTTGTGAATAATGCTCCAATGAACATGAGAATGCAAATGTTTCTTTGAGATTGTGATCTCAATTCTTTTGGATATCTACCCAGAAGTGACATTACTGGATTATATGATGTCCTAGTTTTAATTTTTTTGAGGAAACTCCATATTATTTCCCATTGAAGTTGCATCAAAATCTCAAGGGCATATTTTATTTTATTATTTTATTTTAAATTCCGGGATACATGTGCAGGGCATGCTGGTTTGTTACATAGGTAAATGTGTGCCATGGTGGTTTGCTGCACCTATCAACCCATCACCTAGGTATTAAGCCCCACGTGCATTAGCTATTTATCCTAATGTACTCCTCCCACTGCACTCTGACCAGCCCTGGTGTGTGTTGTTCCCCTCCATGTGTACATGTGTTCTCATTGTTCAGCTCCCACTTATAAGTGAGAACATGTGGTGTTTGGTTTTCTGTTCGTGTGTTAGTTTGCTGAGGATAATGGCTTCCAGCTCCATCCATGTCCTTGCAAAGGGCATAATCTCATTCCTTTTTATAGCTGCATAGCATTCAGTGGTATATATGTACCATATTTTCTTTATCCAGTCTATCATTGATGGGCATTTTGGGTTGATTCCATGTCTTTACTATTGTGAATGATGCTGCAATGAACATATGTGTGCATGTATCTTTGTAATAGAATGATTTATACTCCTTTGTGCATATACCTAGTAATGGGATTGCTGGGTCAAATGGTATTTCTGGTTCCAGATCATTGAGGAATCGTCACACTGTCTTCTACGATGGTTGAACTAGTTTATATTCCCACCAAAAACTTTCCTATTTCTCCACAGCCTCACCAGTATCTGTTGTTTCTTGACATTTTATTTATTTTTTATTTTTTTCCATTTGTCTCCAATGTTTATTAGTGTGGGAAAATGAAAAATGCATGTTACAGATTAGGAAAAATGGAAAAGAGAATAGGGATTAGAGGGCTGTGAATTCCAAGTAAATATTACAGCATGTTATCTAGTAGCATGACTGTCATCTAGATTAATATATTTGAGAAATAAACAGAACAATATAAGAAAAACCAAACAATATAATAATAAATAACACATAAGAATTTCTATATATTTTGATGAGATAACTGAATCCAAGTCAGTAATATTATACATACAGTTTTTCAATGACATGAAAGTGGAAGTTTGTGAGATAAGAATGAAATGAACTCTATAGAACATTTCACATTCAAACTGATTGAACCCTTAATGAAATTGATTTCAGTTTATTTTTTTAAATTATCATACTTTAAGTTCTAGGGTACATGTGCACAACATGCAGGTTTGTTACATATGTATTACATATGTTTGTTACATATGTATACGTATGTATACATGTGCCATGTTGGTGTGCTGCACCCATTAACTCGTCGTTTACATTAGGTATATCTCCTAATGCTATCCTTACCCCTTCCACCCACAATGGGCCCCAGTATGTGATGTTCCCCACCCTGCATCCAAGTGTTCTCATTGTTCAGTTCCCACCTATGAGTGAGAACATGTGGTGTTGGGTTTTCTCTCTTTGTGATAGTTTGCTCAGAATGATGGTTTCCAGCTTCATTCATGTCCCTACAAAGGACATGAACTCATCCTTTTTTATGGCTGCATAGTATTCCATGGTGTATATGTGCCACATTTTCTTAATCCAGTCTATCATTGAAGGACATTTGGTTTGGTTCCAAGTCTTTGCTATTGTGAATAGTGATGCAATAAACGTATGCGTGCATGTGTCTTTATAGCAGCATGATTTATAATCCTTTGGGTATATGCCCAGCAATGGGATAGCTGGGTCAAATGGTATTTCTAGTTCTAGATCCTTGAGGAATTGCCACACTGTCTTCCACAATGGTTGAACTAACTTATAGTCCCACCAACAGTGTAAAAGCATTCCTATTTCTCCATATCCTCTTCAGCACCTGTCGTTTCCTGACTTTTTAATGATCGCCATTCTAACTGATGTGAGATGGTATCTCATTGTGGTTTTGATTTGCATTTATCTGATGGCCAGTGATGATGAGCATTTTTTCATGTGTCTGTTGGCTGCATAAATGTTTTCTTTTGAGAAGTGTCTGTTCATATCCTTTGCCCACTTTTTGATAGGGTTGTTCGATTTTTTCTTGTAAATTTGTTTCAGCTCTTTGTAGATTCTGGATGTTAGCCCTTTGTCAGATGGGTATATTGTGAAAATTTTCTCCCATTCTGTAGGTTGCCTGTTTACTCTGATGGTAGTTTCTTTTGCTGTGCAGAAGTTCCGTAGTTTAATTAGATCCCATTTGTCAGTTTTGGCTTTTATTGCCATTGCTTTTGGTGTTTTAGTCATGAAGTCCTTGCCCATGCCTATGGCCTGAATGGTATTACCTAGGTTTTCTTCTAGGGTTTTTATGGTTTTAGGTCTAACATTTAAGTCTCTAATCCATCTTGAATTAATTTTTGCATACGGTGTAAGGAAGGGATCCAGTTTCAGCTTTCTACATATGGCTAGCCAGTTTTCCCAGCACCATTTATTAAATAGGGAATCCTTTCCCCATTTCTTGTTTTTGTCAGGTTTGTCAAAGATCAGATGGTTGTAGATGTGTGGTATTATTTCCAAGGGCTCTATTCTGTTCCATTGGTCTATATCTCTGTTTTGGTACCAGTACCATGCTGTTTTGGTTACTGTAGCCTTGTAGTATAGTGTGAAGTTAGGTAGTGTGATGCCTCCAGGTTTGTTCTTTTGGCTTAGGATTGTCTTGGCAATGTAGGCTCTTTTTGGTTCCATATGAACTTTAAAGCAGTTTTTTCCAATTCTGTGAAGAAAGTCATTTATAGCTTGACGGGGATGGCATTGAATCTATAAATTACCTTGGGCAGTATGGCCATTTTCACAATATTGATTCTTCCTATCCATGAGCATGGAATGTTCTTCCATTTGTTTGTATCCTCTTTTATTTCGTTGAGCAGTGGTTTGTAGGTCTCCTTGAAGAGGTCCTTCACATCCCTTGTAAGTTGGATTCCTAGGTATTTTATTCTCTTTGAAGCAATTGTGAATGGGAGTTCACTCATGATTTGGCTCTCTGTCTCTTATTGGTGGATAGGAATGCTTGTGATTTTTGCACATTAATTTTGTATCCTGAGACTTTGCTGAAGTTGCTTATTAGCTTAAGGAGATTTGGGGCTGAGATGATGGGATTTTCTAAATATACAATCATGTCATCTGCAAACAGGGACAATTTGACTTTCTCTTTTCCTAATTGAATACCTTTTATTTCTTTCTCTTGCCTGATTACCCTAGCCAGAACTTCCAACACTATGTTGAATAAGAGTGGTGAGAGATGGCATCCCCGTCTTGTGCCAGTTTGAAAGGGAATGCTTCCACTTTTTTCCCATTCAGTATGATATTGACTGTGGGTTTGTCATAAATAGCTCTTATTATTTTGAAATACATCCCATCAATACCTAGTTTATTGAGAGTTTTTTAGCATGAAGGGCTGTTGAATTTTGTCAGAGACATTTTCTGCATCTATTGAGATAATCATGTGGGTTTTGTCTTTAGTTTTGTTTATACGATGGATTACGTTTATTGATTTGCATGGGTTGAACCAGCCTTGCATCCCAGGTATGAAGCCAACTTGATCATGGTGGATAAGCTTTTTGATGTGCTGCTGAATTCGGTTTGCCAGTATTTTATTGAGGATTTTTGCATTGATGTTCATTAGGGATATTGCTCTAAAATTCTCTTTTTTTGTTGTGTCTCTGCCAGACTTTGGTATCAGGATGGTGTTGGCCTCATAAAATGAATTAGGGAGGATTCCTTCTTTTTCTATTGACTGGAATAGTTTCAGAAGGAATTCTACCTCTGGTAGAATTTGGCTGTGCATCCATCTGGTCCTGGACTTTTTTTGGTTGGTAAGCTATTAATTATTGCCTCAATTTCAGAACCTGTTATTGGCCTATTCAGTGATTCAACTTCCTCCTGGTTTAGTCTTGGGAGGGTGTATGTGTCCAGGAATTTATCTATTTCTTCTAGATTTTCTAGTTTATTTGTGTAGAGGTGTTTATAGTATTCTCTGGTGGTAGTTTGTATTTCTGTGGGGTCGGTGGTGATATCCCCTTTATCATTTTTTATTGCATCTATTTGATTCTTCTCTCTTTTCTTCTTTATTAGTCTTGCTAGAGGTCTATCAATTTTGTTGATCTTTTAAAAAAAACCAGCTCCTGGATTCATTGATTTTTTGAAGCATTTTTTGTGTCTCTATCTCCTTCAGTTATGCTCTGATCGTAGTTATTTCTTGCCTTCTGCTAGCTTTTGAATGTGTTTGCTCTTGCTTCTCTAGTTCTTTTAATTGTGATGTTAGGGTGTCAATTTTAGATCTTTCCTCTTTCTCTTGTGGGCATTTAGTGCTATAAATTTCCCTCTACGCACTGCTTTAAATGTGTCCCAGAGATTCTGGTATGTTGTATCTTTGTTCTCACTGGTTTCAAAGAATATCTTTATTTCTGCCTTCATTTTATTTACCCAGTAGTCATTCAGGAGCAGGTTGTTCAGTTTCCATGTAGTTGAGCGGTTTTGAGTGAGTTTCTTAATCCCGGCTTCTAGTTTGATTGCCCTGTGGTCTGAGAGACAGTTTGTTATAATTTCTGTTCTTTTACATTTGCTGAGGAGTGCTTTACTTCCAACAATGTGGTCAATTTTGGAATAAGCGCGATGTGGTGCTCAGAAGAATGTATATTCTGTTGATTCGGGGTGGAAAGTTCCATAGATGTCTATTAGGTCCACTTGGTGCAGAGCTGAGTTCAATTCCTGGATATCCTTGTTAACTTTCTGTCTCATTGATCTGTCTAATGTTGACAGTGGGGTGTTAAAGTCTCCCATTATTATTGTGTGGGAGTCTAAGTCTCTGTGTAGGTCTCTAAGGACTTGCTTTATGAATTTGGGTGCTCCTGTATTGGGTGCATATATATTTAGGATACTTAGCTCTTCTTGTTGAATTGATCCCTTTACCATTATATAATGGCCTTCTTTGTCTCTTTTGATCTTTGATGGTTTAAAGTCTGTTTTATCAGAGACTAGGATTGCAGCCCCTGCTGGTTTTTTTTTTTTTTTTTTCCATTTGCTTGGTAGATCTTCCTCCATCCCTTTATTTTGAACCTATGTGTGTCTCTGCACATGAGATGGGTCTCCTGAATGATGGGTCTTGACTGTTTATTCAATTTGCCAGTCTGTGTCTTTTAATTGGAGCATTTAGTTCATTTACATTTAAATTTAATATTGTTATGTGTGAATTTGATCCTGTCATTATGATGTTAACTGGTTATTTTGCTCATTAGTTGATGCAGTTTATTCCTAGCATTGATGGACTTTACAATTTGGCACATTTTTGCAGTGGCTGGTACCGGTTGTTCCTTTCCATGTTTAGTGCTTCCTTCAGGAGCTCTTGTAAGGCAGGCCTGGTGGTGACAAAAATCTCTCAGCATTTGTTTGTCTGTAAAGGACTTTATTTCTTCTTCACTTATGAAGCTTAGTTTGGCTGGATATGAAATTCTGGGTTGAAAATTCTTTTCTTTAAGTATGTTGAATATTGGCCCCCAACTATCTTCTGGCTTGTAGGGTTTCTGCCGAGAGATCTGCTGTTAGTCTGATGGGCTTCCCTTTGTGGGTAACCCAACTTTTCTCTCTGGCTGCCCTTAACATTTTTTCCTTCATTTCAACTTTGGTGAATCTGACAATTATGTGCCTTGGAGTTGCTCTTTTTGAGGAGTATCTTTGTGGCATTCTCTGTATTTCCTGAATTTAAATGTTGGCCTGCTTTGCTAGGTTGGGGAATTTCTCCTGGATAATATCCTGCAGAGTGTTTTCCAACTTGGTTCCATTCTCCCTGTCACTTTCAGCTACACCAATCAGATGTAGATTTGGTCTTTTCACATAGTCCCATATTTCTTGGAGGTTTTGTTCATTTCTTTTTACTCTTTTTTCTCTAAACTTCTCTTCTTGCTTCATTTCATTCATTTGATCTTCAATCACTGATACCCTTTCTTCCACTTGATCAAATCGGCTACTGAAGCTTGTGCATGTGTCACGTAGTTCTTGTGCTATGGTTTTCAGCTCCATCAGGTCATTTAAGCACTTCTCTACACTTGTTTATTTGTCTAATCTTTCTTCAAGGTTTTTAGCTTCTTTGCGATGGGTTTGAACATCCTCCTTTAGCTCAGAGAAGTTTGTTATTACCCATCATCTGAAGCCGTCTTCTCTCAACTTGACAAAGTCATTCTCCATCCAGCTTTGTTCCCTTGCTGGTGAGGAGCTGCATTACTTTGGAGGAGAAGAGGCACGCTGATTTTTAGAATTTTCAGCTTTTCTGCTATGGTTTCTCCCCATCTTTGTGGTTTTATCTACCTTTGGTCTTTGATGATGGTGATGTACAGATGGGGTTCTGGCGTGGATGTCCTTTCTGTTTGTTAGTTTTCCTTCTAACAGTCAGGACCCTCAGCTGCAGGTCTGTTGGAGCTTGCTTGAAATCCACTCCAGACCCTGTTTGCCTGGGTATCACCAGTGGAGGCTGCAGAACAGCAAATATTGCAGAAAAGCAGATGTCACTGCCTGATCCTGCCTCTGGAAGCTTCATCTCAGAGGGACACCTGGCTGTATGAGGTGTCAGTCGGACCCTACTGGGAGGTGTCTCCCAGTTAGGCTACTTGGGGGTCAGGGACCCGCTTGAGGAGGCAGACTGTCCGTTCTCAGATCTCAAACTCTGTGCTGGGAGAACCACTACTCTCTTCAAAGCTGTCAGACAGGGACGTTTAAGTCTGCAGAAGTTTCTGCTGCCTTTTGTTCAGCTATGCCCTGCCCCCAGAGATGGAGTCTACAGAGGCAGTCAGGCCTCCTTGAGCTGTGGTGGGCTCCACCCAGTTCCAGCTTTGCAGTTGCTTTGTTTATCTACTCAAGCCTCAGCAATGGCGACGCCCCTCCCCTAGCCTTGCAGTTCGATCTCAGACTGCTGTGCTTGCAGTGAGTGAGGCTCCGTGGGCATGGGACCCTCCAAGCCAGGCATGGGATCTAATCTCCTGATGTGCCATTTGCTAAGGCTGTTGGAAAAGCGCAGTATTAGGGTGGGAGTGTCCTGATTTTCCAGGCACTGTCTGTCATGGCTTCTCTTCACTAGGAAAGGGAATTCCCTGACCCTTTGCACTTCCCGGGTGAGGTGATGCCCTGCCCTGCTCCATGGGCTGGACCAACTGTCTGACAAGCCCCAGTGAGATGAACCTGGTACCTCAGTTGGAAATGCAGAAATCACCTGTCTTCTGTGTCACTCACGCTGGGAGCTGCGGACTGGAGCTGTTCCTATTTGGCCATCTTGGTCTTGACATTTTAATAATCGCCATTCTGACTGGCATGAGATGGTATCTCATCATAGTTTTGATTTGCATTTCTCTAATGATCAGTGATGTTGAGCTTTTTGAGATCTCTATTCTGTTCCATTGATCTATGCGTCTGTTTTTGTACCAGTACTATGCTGTTTTGGTTACTGTAGCCTTGTAGTATAGTTTGAACTTGGGTAGTGTGATGCCTCCAGCTTTGTTCTTTTTGCTTAGGATTGTCTTGGCTATATGGGCTCTTTTTTGGTTCTATATAAATTTTAAAGTATTTTTTTCTAATTCTGTGAGGAATGTCAATGGTAGTTTAATGGGAATAGCATTGAATCTATGAATTACTTTGGGCAGTATGGCCTTTTTCACAATATACAATGGCGTTTTGTTTTGTTTTGTTTTGTTTTCGATGGAGTCTCGCTTTGTTGCCCAGACTGGAATGCAGTGGCGTGATCTCGGCTCCCTGCAAGCTCTGCCTCCTGGGTTCATGCCATTCTCCTGCATCAGCCTCCAGAGTAGCTGGGACTACAGGCGCCCACCACCATGCCTGGCTAATTTTTTGTATTTTTAGTAGAGATGGGGTTTCACCGTGTTAGCCAGGATGGTCTCGATCTCCTGACCTCGTGATCCACCCACCTCATCCTCCCAAAGTGCTAGGATTACAGGCATGAGTCACTGCACCTGGCTCACAATGGTGTTTTTAAAAGAAATGACAATCCTAAAATTTATGTAACACCACTAAAACCCCCAAATAACCAAAGTCATCTTGAAAGAAGAACAAAGCTGGAGACCTTATAATTCCTAGTTTCAAAAATATTACAAACCCACAGGAATTAAAACAGTGTTACTGGCATAAAGACAGACATACAGACCAATGGGATAGCATAGAGAGCTCAGAAATAAATCCATGTATATGCAGTCAGTAAGGGTGCTAAGAATACAGAATGGAGAAAGGATAGTCTCTTCAATAAGTGATGTTGGAAAAACTGGATCTCCACATGCAAAAGGATGAAACTGGACCTTTGTCTTATACCACACAAAAAAATCAACACAGAGTGTTTTAAAGACTTAAATATAAACCTGAAACTGTAAAATACCTACAGGAAAATATAGGGGAAAAACTTCTTAACATTGGTCTTGGCAATGATTTTTTGCATCTTACTCCCAAAGCACAGGCAACAAAAACAAAAATAGACAAATGGGATTGCATCACGCTAAAAGCTTATGCAGAGCAAAGGAAAGAATCAACAGAGTTTAAAGGTAGCCTGTGGAATGAGAGAAGATATTTGCCAACCATGTATCCCATAAGGGATCAATATCCAAAAAATATAAGGAATTCCTACAACTCAGGAGCAAAATGACAATGACAGAACAAACAAACAAAGTACAAATAACATAATTAAAAATGTACAAAGGAGTTTAAGGGACATTTCTCCAAAGGAGAGGGTATGAATGGCCAACTGATAAGTGAAAGTGTTTAATCACTAATCATCCAGGAAACAGAGATTAAAACCACAAGGAGATATCACCTCATACCTGTTGATACGGCTATTTTATCATAGCCAAGTTATTTAATAATAGCCAAGAAAAGACAAGTCTTGGCACACATATGGAGAAATTGAAATGCTTGTACACTGCTGGTGGGAAGGTTTATCAATTTTCTCTATATTTTCGAAGAGCTAATCTTTAGTTTCATCTATTTTCTCTATTTTTGTTCTTCATTTGTTATTTCTCCTCTGCTTGCTTTGAGTTTAGTTTGACCCTTTTTGGTTTCATAAGATAAAAGTTTAAGTTACTGATTTGAGATTATGTTCATGTATATGTGTTTGTAGCTCTGCATTTCCCTCTTTGCACTGCTTTTGCTGCAACCCATAAGTTTTGTTATGTTGCATGTTTCATTCATCTCAAAGTATTTTCTAATTTACCTGTGGTTTCTTCTTTGACTCATTGGTTATTTAGGAGCATGTTGTTTAATTTCTCCATATTGAGTTTTTCCCAAATTTCCTTCTCATGATATTTCTATCTAATTTCATTCCATTGTGGCCAGAGAATATGCCTTGCATTATTTAAACCCTCAAATTTATTGAGGTTTTCAGAATAGCTTAATACATGGGGTCAGTCCTGGAAAATGTTCTGTGTGCACGTGGGAGGAATTTCTACTGTTTTCAGATGGAGAGTTCTATAGATGTCTATTAGGACAGGTTGGTATACAGCTTTGTTCAAGTCCTCTCCTTCTTTGTTGACTTTGGTATAGTTTTTAATCTATTATTTAAAGTGGAACATTGAAGTCTCACTTTATTATTTTAAATAGTCTGTTTCTCCTTTCACTTCTGTCAGTTTTTGCTTCATGTGTTTTGGGGATGTGTTATTAGATGCATATATATTTATAATTATGGATTCTGGTGAATTGACCAGTTTATCCTTATTAAATGTCCTTTATCTCGAATAATTCTTTTCTTAAAGGCTATTTTATCTACCATTAGTGTATCCACTTCAGTTCTCTCTTTGTTATGGTTTGCAAAAGTGTATCTTCTATCCTTTGGCTTTCAACCTATTTATGTCTTTGAATTTAAAGTATAATTCTTATAGACAATGTGTAATTGAATCAAGTATTTTTAATTCAGCCCACAAATATTACTTTTTGATTGAAATATTTAAACATTTAAAATTGAATGTAATCAGGGCGGAACAAGATGGCCGAATAGGAACAGCTCCAGTCTCCAAGTCCCAGTGCGAGCGACACAGAAGACTGGTGATTTCTGCATTTTCAACTGAGGTACTGGGGTCATCTCACTGGGGAGTGCTGGACAATCGGTGCTGGTCAGCTGCTGTAGCCCGACCAGCGAGAGCTGAAGCAGGGCGAGTCATTGCCTCACCTGGGAAGCGCAAGGGGGAAGGGAATCCTTTTTCCTAGCCAGGGGAACTGAGACACACAACACCTGGAAAATCGGGTAATTCCCACACCCCAATACTGCGCTTTAAGCAAACGGGCACACCAGGAGATTATACCCACACCTGGCCGGGAGGGTCCCACGGCCACGGAGCCTCCCTCATTGCTAGCACAGCAGTCTGCGATCTAACCGCAAGGCAGCAGCGAGGCTGGAGAGGGGCGCCCGCCATTGCTGAGGCTTAAATAGGTAAACAAAGCCTCTGGGAAGCTCGAACTGGGTGGAACTCACAGCAGCTCAAGGAAACCTGCCTGTCTCTGTAGACTCCACCTCTGGGGACAGGGCACAACTAAAAAACAACAGGGGAAGCAGCAAAGGCCTGTGCAGATGCGAACGACTCTGTCTGACAGCTTTGAAGAGAGCAGTGGATCTCCCAACACAGAGGTTGAGATCTGAGAAGGGACAGACTGCCTGCTCAAGTGGGTCCCTGACCCCTGAGTAGCCTAACTGGGAGACATCCCCCACTAGGGGCAGTCTGACACCCCACACCTCACAAGGTGGAGTACACCCTTGAGAGGAAGCTCCCAAAGTAAGAATCAGACAGGTACACTCGCTGTTCAGCAATATTCTATCTTCTGCAACCTCTGCTGCTGATACCCAGGCAAACAAGGTCTGCAGTGGACCTCAAGCAATCTCCAACAGACCTACAGCTGAAGGTCCTGACTATTAGAAGGAAAACTATCAAACAGGAAGAACACCTATACCAAAACCCCATCAGTACGTCACCATCATCAAAGACCAGAGACAGATAAAACCACAAAGATGGGGAAGACACAGGGCAGAAAAGCTGGAAATTCAAAAAATAAGAGCACATCTCCCCCTGCAGAGGAGCACAGCTCATCTCCAACAACGGATCAAAGCTGGTCAGAGAATGACTTTGACAAGATGAGAGAAGAAGGCTTCAGTCCATCAAACTTCTCAGAGCTAAAGGAGGAATTACCTACCCAGCGCACAGAAACTAAAAATCTTGAAAAAAGAGTGGAAGAATTGATAGCTAGAATAATTAATGCAGAGAAGGTCATAAATGAAATGACAGAGATGAAAACCATGACACGAGAAATACGTGACAAATGCACAAGCTTCAGTAACCGACTCAATCAACCAGAAGAAAGAGTGTCAGCGATTGAGGATCAAATGAATGAAATGAAGCGAGAAGAGAAACCAAAAGAAAAAAGAAGAAAAAGAAATGAACAAAGCCTGCAAGAAGTATGGGATTATGTAAAAAGACCAAATCTACGTCTGATTGGGGTGCCTGAAAGTGAGGGGGAAAATGGAACCAAGTTGGAAAACACTCTTCAGGATATCATCCAGGAGAACTTCCCCAACCTAGTAGGGCAGGCCAACATTCAAATTCAGGGAATACAGAGAACACCACAAAGATACTCCTCGAGAAGAGCAACTCCAAGACACATAATTGCCAGATTCACCAAAGTTGAAATGAAGGAAAAAATCTTAAGGGCAGCCAGAGAGAAAGGTCGGGTTACCCACAAAGGGAAGCCCATCAGACTAACAGCAGACCTCTTGGCAGAAACTCTACAAGCCAGAAGAGAGTGGGGGCCAATATTCAACATTCTTAAAGAAAAGAATTTTAAACCCAGAATTTCATATCCAGCCAAACTAAGTTTCATAAATGAAGGAGAAATAAAATCCTTTACAGATAAGCAAATGCTTAGAGATTTTGTCACCACCAGGCCTGCCTTACAAGAGACCCTGAAGGAAGCCCTAAACATGGAAAGGAACAACCGGTACCAGCCATTGCAAAAACATGCCAAAATGTAAAGACCATCAAGGCTAGGAAGAAACTGCATCAACTAACGAGCAAAATAACCAGTTAATATCATAATGGCAGGATCAAGTTCACACATATCAATATTAACCTTAAATGTTAATGGACTAAATGCTCCAATTAAAAGGCACAGACTGGCAAACTGGATAAAGAGTCAAGACTCATCAGTCTGCTGTATTCAGGAGACCCATCTCACATGCAGAGACATACATAGGCTCAAAATAAAGGGATGGAGGAAGATCTACCAAGCAAATGGAGAACAAAAAAAAAGCAGGGGTTGCAATCCTAGTCTCTGATAAAGTAGACTTTAAACCATCAAAGATCAAAAGAGACAAAGAAGGCCATTACATAATGGTAAAGGGATCAATTCAACAGGAAGAGCTAACTATCCTAAATATATATGCACCTAATACAGGAGCACCCAAATTCATAAAGCAAGTCCTTAGAGACTTATAGAGAGACTTACACTCCCATACAATAATAATGGGAGACTTCAACACTCCACTGTCAACATTAGACAGATCAACGAGACAGAAAGTTAACAAGGATATCCAGGAATTGAACTCATCTCTGCACCAAGCGGACCTAATAGACATCTATAGAACTCTCCACCCCAAATCAACAGAATATACATTCTTCTCAGCACCACATCACACTTATTCCAAAATTGACCACATAATTGGAAGTAAAGCACTCCTCAGCAAATGTAAAAGAACAAAAATTATAACAAACTGTCTCTCAGACCACAGTGCAATCAAACTAGAACTCAGGACTAAGAAACCCAATCAAAACCGCTCAACTACATGGAAACTGAACAACCTGCTCCTGAATGACTACTGGGTACATAACGAAATGAAGGCAGAAATAAAGATGTTCTTTGAAACCAATGAGAACAAAGATACAACATACCAGAATCTCTGGGACACATTTAAAGCAGTGTGTAGAGGGAAATTTATGGCACTAAATGCCTACAAGAGAAAGCTGGAAAGATCTAAAGTTGACACTCTAACATCACAATGAAAAGAACTGGAGAAGCAAGAGCAAACACATTCAAAAGCTAGCAGAAGGCAAGAAATAACTAAGATCAGAGCAGAACTGAAGGAGATAGAGACACAAAAAACTCTCCAAAAAATCAATGAATCCAGGAGTTGGTTTTTTGAAAAAATCAACAAAATTGACAGACTGCTAGCAAGACTAATAAAGAAGAAAATGGAGAAGAATCAAATAGACGCAATAAAAAATGATAAAGGGGATATCACCACGGACCCCACAGAAATACAAACCACCATCAGAGAATTCTATGAACACCTCTACGCAAATAAACTAGAAAATCTAGAAGAAATGGATAATTTTCTGGACACTTACACTCTTCCAAGACTAAACCAGGAAGAAGTTGAATCCCTGAATAGACCAATAGCAGGCTCTGAAATTGAGGCAATAATTAATAGCCTACCAACCAAAAAAGTCCAGGACCAGATGGATTCACAGCTGAATTCTACCAGAGGTACAAGGAGGAGCTGGTACCATTCCTTCTGATACTATTCCAATCAATAGAAAAAGAGGGAATCCTCCCTAACTCATTTTATGAGGCCAATATCATCCTGATACCAAAGCCTGGCAGAGACACAACAAAAAAAGAAAATTTTAGACCAATATCCCTGATGAACATCGATGCAAAAATCCTCAATAAAATACTGGCAAACCAGATTCAGTAGCACATCAAAAAGCTTATCCACCATGATCAAGTGGGCTTCATCCCTGAGATGCAAGGCTGGTTAAACATTCGCAAATCAATAAACGTAATTCAGCATATAAACAGAACCAAAGACAAGAACCACATGATTATCTCAATAGATGCAGAAAAGGCTTTTGACAAAATTCAACAGCCCTTCATGCTAAAAACGCTCAATAAATTCGGTATTGATGGAACGTACCTCAAAATAATAAGAGCTATTTATGACAAACCCACAGCCAATATCATACTGAATGGGCAAAAACTGGAAAAATTCCCTTTGAAAACTGGCACAAGACAGGGATGCCCTCTCTCACCACTCCTATTCAACATAGTGTTGGAAGTTCTGGCTAGGGCAATCAGGCAAGAGATAGAAATAAAGGGTATCTAGTTAGGAAAAGAAGAAGTCAAATTGTCCCTGTTAGCAGATGACATGATTGTATATTTAGAAAACCCCATTGTCTCAGCCCAAAATCTCCTTAAGCTGATAAGCAACTTCAGCAAAGTCTCAGGATACAAAATTAATGTGCAAAAATCACAAGCATTCTTATACACCAGTAACAGACAAACAGAGAGCCAAATCATGAATGAACTTCCATTCCCAATTGCTTCAAAGAGAATAAAATACCTAGGAATCCAACTTACAAGGGATGTAAAGGACCTCTTCAAGGAGAACTACAAACCACTGCTCAGTGAAATAAAAGAGGACACTAACAAATGGAAGAACATACCATGCTCATGGATAGGAAGAATCAATATCGTGAAAATGGCCATACAGCCCAGGGTTATTTACAGATTCAATGCCATCCCCATCAAGCTACAAATGACTTTCTTCACAGAATTGGAAAAAACTGCTTTAAAGTTCATATGGAACCAAAAAAGAGCCCGCATTGCCAAGACAATCCTAAGTCAAAAGAACAAAGCTGGAGGCATCATGCTACCTGACTTCAAACTATACTACAAGGCTACAGTAACCAAAACAGCATGGTACTGGTACCAAAACAGATATATAGACCAATGGAACAGAACAGAGTCTTCAGAAATAATACCACACATCTACAGCCATCTGATCTTTGACAAACCTGAGAGAAACAAGAAATGTGGAAAGGATTCCCTATTTAATAAATGGTGCTGGGAAAATTGGCTAGCCATAAGTAGAAAGCTGAAACTGGATCATTTCCTTACTCCTTATATGAAAATTAATTCAAGATGGATTAGAGACTTAAATGTTAGACCTAATACCATAAAAACCCTAGAAGAAAACCTAGGTAGTACCATTCAGAACATAGTCATGGGCAAGGACTTCATGTCTAAAACACCAAAAGCAATGGCAACAAAAGCAAAAATTGACAAATGGGATCTAATTAAACTAAAGAGCTTCTGCACAGCAAAAGAAACTACCATCAGAGTGAACAGGCAACCTACAGAATGGGAGAAAATTTTTGCGATCTACTCATCTGACAAAGGGCTAATATCCAGAATCTACAAAGAGCTGAAACAAATTTACAAGAAAAAAACAAACAACCCCATCAAAAAGTGGGCAAAGGATATGAACAGACCTTTCTCAAAAGAAGACATTCATACAGCCAACAGACACATGAAAAAATGCTCATCATCACTGGCCATCAGAGAAATGCAAATCAAAACCACAATGAGATACCATCTCACACCAGTTAGAATGGCAATCATTAAAAAGTCAGGAAACAACAGGTGCTGGAGAGGATGTGGAGAAATAGGAACACTTTTACACTGTTGGTGGGACTGTAAACTAGTTCAACCATTATGGAAAACAGTATGGCGATTCCTCAAGGATCTAGAACTAGATGTACCATATGACCCAGCCATCCCACTACTGGGTATATACCCAAAGGATTATAAATCATGCTGCTATAAAGACACATGCACACATATGTTTATTGTGGCACTATTCACAATAGCAGAGTCTTGGAATCAACCCAAATGTCCATCTGTGACAGACTGGATTAAGAAAATGTGGCACATATACACCATGGAATATTATGCAGCCATAAAAAAGGATGAGTTTGCGTCCTTTGTAGGAACATGGATGCAGCTGGAAACCATCATTCTTAGCAAACTATCACAAGACAGAAAACCAAACACCGCATGTTCTCACTCATAGGTGGGAACTGAACAATGACATCACTTGGACTCGGGAAGGGGAACATCACACATCGGGGCCTATCATGGGGAGGGGGGAGGGGGGAGGGATTGCATTGGGAGTTATACCTGATATAAATGACGAATTGATGGGTGCTGACGAGTTGATGAGTGCAGCACACCAACATGGCACAAGTATACATATGTAACAAACCTGCACATTATGCACATGTACCCTAGAACTTAAAGTATAATAAAAAAAAAAAAGAAAAGTGTGTGGATTTCAAAATACACATAAAAAAATTGAATATAATTACTGATATGGTAGAATTTACAGCTGCTATTTAATATTTTCTTCCTATATATCTTATGTCTTACTTTGTTCCTCTATTCTTTCATTATGGCCTTTTGTGTTAAATAAGTATTTTCTAGTGTACTGTTTTAATTTCCTTGTCATTTCTTTTGCTAAATATTTTAGGGATATTTTCTTATTGATTGCTTTGGGGATTACAATTAACAACTGAAAACAATCTAGTTTGAATTAATACCAGCTTAATTTAGATAGCATACAAAAACTTTACTCCAAATAGCTGTATTCTCTCCCAATTATTATTAATATTATTATTAATTTTGAGACAGAGTCTTGCTCTGTCACGCAGGCTGGAGTGCAGTGGTATGATCACAGCTCACTGCAGTTGTGACCTCCTGGGCTCAAGCAATCCTCCTGCATCAGGCTTCCAAAGTGTTGGGGTTACAGATGTGAGCCACCATGCATTAGGTGTGTGTAACTGTGGCTGTCTTTGAGTTCATCTTATTTGGAGTTATTTAAGCCTCTAGGATTTGTAGATTAATATTTTTATCAAATTTGGGGAGTTAATTATCATTTCTTCAAATATTTTTTCTGCCCCCTTTCTCTTTCTCCTCTGCTTCTGAGACTCCATTACACATATTAGACATTAGTATGCTTGGTGGTGTGCCACAATTTGTGAGGTTCTGCTTGTATTTTTCAGTGTTTTTTCTTTCTGTTTCACAGATGGTTAATCTCAATTAATTATCTTCAAGCTTTCTGATACTTCCTTCTGGCAATTCTTCAAACATTTCCAATCTGCTACTGAACCCCTCTAGTAAATTTTATTTCAGTTACTGTGCTTTTCAAGTTCAGAATTTTTAGCTAGTTCTTTTATTTTTCTCTCTCTCAGCAGAATAAGAATTCTTTTAAATACATTCTATTTATTGATATTATCTTTTTCATGAGATGTTGTTATACTTTCCTTAAGTTCTTTAGTCATAGTTTCTTCTAATTTTTTTGGCTGTGTTGAAAATAGATGATTTAGTGTATTTGTCTAGTACATTCCTCAGTGAGAGTTTCTATTGATTGTTCTTTTCTTGTATATGGGCCATATTTTCTTGTTTATTAGTATGTCTCATATTTTTGTTGTTGAAGATTGGACAATTTAAAAAGTATGATGTGGAAACTCAGGAAATCACATCCTCCTTTCAGCTTGTTGATGCTGTTTGTTGTTGTGGCTGCTTATGTTTGTTTATTTAGTGATTTTTCTGAATAAATTCTGTAAGGTTTGTAATTTTTGTTATGTGTGGCCATTAGGTATCTGTTTATTTACTTTATTGGTCAGTTAATGGTTGGACTGAGATCTTCTTAAAGGCATTAAATCAGTATATCTCCCAGTATTTTCCAAAGGGTTATATATGCATATTGTGGGGATGGTTTCAACACCCTGGCAGTACTTTACATTTCTGCCTTAGCTTTTACTTCTTGTTTGTACAGAGCCTCCAGGCTCACGAAAGCTGAGATATTAGATTCTTCTTAGGCCAACCTGGACATACACAAAGCTTTGCACATGTGCTTGGCCTTCTAGAGTCCTAGGAATATATTGGAGCTTTTCAAAACCCAGAATGGACATTCCTTTCTCCAGTTTTCCTTTTAGATTATTTGGTTAGCTTGTTTGCCCTAACTGTCATCATTGCCTCAGACCACTGCAATATTAAACAAATACCACTAATTGTTTTCAACAAATGTCCCAGGGGAAAGTTCACAGTGAGTGAACTCTAAATTAGGTCAAATAAAAGCTAACTCCATGAGTGGGGGCTTTCAGGGAACTTCCAGAAAAGCCAGATAATGATATATCTCTGAGGATGGGGATTTTGGGGAGCAACAAATTAATTCTCCCCCCTCAATGGCTGCTAGACTGCTGGTTTCATGGTTATCATGATTGTAAGTTCATTGGTTTTTAAGGCTACCATGGAGTAGTGGAGAAAAGTATGGAACTAAGGCAGGTTAAAGTATTGCAAACCATACTGTTCTCACTGAGATTTAGCTGTGTGTGTGTGTATTTTTAACAAATGCTCTTCAGATTGTGTCAAACCTTTGATTATTTTCTGAGTTCTGAATAAGATGAATTTTAGTCTCCTCTACCAGTGTTTTTGTTGCTTTTTTTTTTTTGAGGAGTAGGTTTTAAGAAGTCCTCACTTCTCCATTGTCACTTATTAATTCTAACTGTAGAGTCTGTTGTGTTTTCTACATACACAATTATATTTTCTTTAATGTTGGCAGTTTTTTCCTTCATTTCCAGTTCTTGCATCTTTTATTTCTTTTGATGACATTACACTGGCCAGGATCTCTAGTACGGTGATAAATAGAAACAGTGGAAGTAGAATTTTTTCTTTTTCCTTATCTTAGGCAGAAATTTTTTTAACACTTTACCCTAAGTATTACTTTTACCATAAATATTTTGTAGCTGCTCTTTATCATACGAAGTCTAGTTCTAGTTTGTGAAATGTCATGTTGTTTTACTTAATTACGAACTAGTTTTGCTTATTTTGTGTGGAGTGAGATGATTCAATGACATTTCTCCTTTATTTTATAAACATGTTGAATTATATTAATTTATGCTGCAGTTTGAATGTTTGTAACCTCAAACCTCATGTCAAAATTTGATCCCAATATTGGAGGTAGGGTCTAATGGGAGGTGTTTTGGTCATGGGGGGTGGTTCTCTCATGAATAGGTTAATGCTGTCCTTGAGGGAGTAGGTGAATTTTCACTGTATTAGTTCCCATGAGAGCTAGTTGTTTAAAGGAGTCTGGTACCTCTTTTAAACGACCTCTCTGTCTTGCTTCCTCTTTTGCCATGTGATCTCTGCATACACCAGCTACTCTTCACCTTCTGCCATGAGTGGATGCAGCCTGAGCAGATGCTAGTGGCATGCTTCACCAGAAGCAGATGCTAGTGCTTTTTGTACAGCCTGTAGAACCATGAGCCAAATAAACCTCTTTTCTCTAAAAATTACCCAGCCTCAGGTGTTTCTTTTTGGCATGTAAAACAAATGAAGACAGGCAATTGGTACTGAAGAGTAGGGTGTTGCTCTAAAGATACCTGAAAGTGTAAAAGCAGCATTGGAATTGGGTAATGGTTGGAAGAGTTTGGTAATGATTGGAAGGTTGGAAGAGTTTGGAGGGCTCAGAAGAAGACAAGAAGATGAGGAAAAGAAATTGGTTAAGTGAACCAAAATGCTGATGGAAATATAGATGGTAAAGGCTAGGCTGATGAGGTCTCAGATGGAAATGAGGAATTTACTGGGAACTGGAGCAAAGGTCATGCTTGTCACACTATTGCAAAGAACTTGGATGCATTGTGTCCATGCTCAAGGGCTTTGTGGAAGGCTGAACTTAAGAATGATGACCTGGGGTATCTGGCAGAATAAATTTCTAAGCAGCAAAGCATTCAAGAAGTGGTGTGGCTATTTTTAACAATGTGTGGTCAGATATGGCAACAAAAGAATGACCTGAAGGTAGCCTTTATAATTAAAAGGGAAGCAGAGCATACAAAGTTTGAAAAGTTTTAGCCTGACCATGTGGTAGAAAAGAAAAGAGAGATTTTAGGAGAGGAATCCAAGGATGTTGGAGAGCAAACATTTGCTAGAGAGATTAGCATGGATAAAAGGAAGCCAGGTGCTAATAGTCAAAACAATGGGGAAAAGGCCCCGAAGCATTTCAGAAGTCTCTAGGCTGTTGATAAAGTTTGGATATTTGTCCCCTCCAAATCTCATGTTGAAATGTGACCCCAGTGTTGGGGGATGGAGGTGGGGCCTGGTGGGAGATGTTTGGGTCATGGGAGTGGATCCCTCATGAATGGCTTAGTTCTCTCCCCTTGGTAATGAGTGAGTTCTCATTGTATTACTTCATGTGACATCTAATTGTTAAAAGGAGCCCGGCATTTCCTCCTGTCTCTCTTCTTTTTGCTCTCTTGCTATTTCATGTGCCTGCTTCCCTTTGCCTTCTTCCATGATTATAAGCTTCCTGAGCCCCTCACCAGAGGCAGATGCTGGTGTCATGCTTCTTGTACAGCCTGCAGAAATGTGAGCCAAATAAACCTCTTTTCTTTATAAATTACTCAGCTTCAAGTATTCTGTTATAGCAATGTAAAATGTATCAATACTGCTGCATGTCCCATCACAGGCCCAGGGGCCTAGGAGGACTGAATGGTTTTGGAGGACAGGCCTGGGAAACCTCTGCCCTGCACCTCATTGGACTGCTACTCCCTGCATCCCAGCTCCCTGGATACCACAGTGGTGGTACAGGCATTGGGCATATATTCCCAGCTGGAGCAACCTTGGTTCAAATGGCCCCAGATACTGCTTGGGCTGCCACTCCAGAGGATGCAAGCAAGCCATAAGCCCTGGTAGCATCCATGTGATGGTAAGTCTGCAAGCACCCAGAATGCAAGAGCCATGGGTGCTTGGTAGCTTCTACCTAGATTTCAGAGGCCGTATTGGAATGCCTAGATGCCCAGGCAGAAACCTGCTGCAGGGATGGAGACATAACAGAGAGTTCCCACCAAGGCAATGCTTAGTGGAGCTCTGGGAGCAGGGATCCCAGAATCATAGAACCACCAGCAGCATGAAACCTCAGCCTGGAAAGGCTGCAGGCATTTTCAACTTCAACCCATGAGAGCAGCCATGTGGACTGTTCCCAGAAAAGCCATGGGGGCAGGGGTGCCCTAGGCCTTGGGAGCCTCCCCCTTGCACCAGTGTGCTCAGGATGTGGGACATGGAGTCAAAGGAGACTATTTTGAAGTTTTAAGGTTTAATGTGTGTCCTTCTGGGTTTCAGACTTTCATGGGGCCTGTTACCCCTTTCTTTTGGTCAATTTCTCATTTTTGGAATGAGAATATTTACTCAATGCTTGTACCACCATTGTATGTTGGAAGTAAGTAACTTGCTTTTGATTTTACAGGCTCATAGCTGTAAGGAACTTTCCTTTAGTCTGAGATGAGACTTTGGATTTTTGAGTTGATGTTGACAACAAGTTAATACTTTGGGGAACTAATGGGATAGAATAATTATATTTTGCATGTCAGGAAAACATGAGTTTTGGTGGGGCCAGGGACAGAATGCTATAGTTTGAATGTTTGTTCCCCACAAATCTCATGTTGAAATTTTATTCCAGTGTTGGAGGTGGGGGCCTAATGGGTGGTGTTTGGGCCATGAGGACAGATCCCTCACGAATATATGAATGCCCTTAATGGGGTGGGGGTGAGTGAATTCTCATTCTATTAGTTCCCATGAGAGCTGTTTGTTAAAAAGAGCCTGGCATCTTCCCCCACTCTCTCTTGCTTCCTCTCTCACCATGTGCTCTCTGCACAAGCCAGCTCCCCTTCACCTTCTACCATGAGTGGAAACAGCCTGAGGCCCTGACCAGAAGCAAATGCAGGTGCCATGCTTCTTGTATAGCCTGGAGAACTGTGAGCCAAATAAACCTCTTTTCTTTATAAATTACCCAGCCTCAGGTATTCCTTTATAGCAACACAAAATAGACTATGGCAATTTGTTTTTGAATTATATAACAACCTCGCATACCTGGAATAAGTTTAATTTGATTGTGATGTGCTATGATTTTTATAGACACTGAATTTCATTTGCTAATATTTCACTTAGGCATTTAAAATCAATATTCATTAACAAAATCAGCTTATACTATTCCTTTCCTTTAGTGTCCTTGTCAGGTTTTGGTAGCAAGTTTATGCCAGCCTCAAAATTAAGTTGAAAGTATTGCCACTTTTGTTGTTGTTGTTAGAGTAATTCAATTTCTTCTTTACCTATCTGAACAACTTTCCTGATGAAGAAATCTAGGTTTGGAATTTTTTGAGTTGGAAGGTATTAAATTGTAGATATACCTTTTTTAATGCATGCAGGCATATTCAGATTTTACATTTCTATTTCAATTTTGGTAAATTGTGCTTTAAAAATTGTCCATTTATTTTAAATTTTAAAAAATTTGCCACAAAATTGCTTAAAATAATCCCTTTATTAGCTTTGTAGTGTCTGCAGAATCTATATTGATGTCCCATTTTTCATTCTAATATTATTTTTTTCTTCTCTCTTTGTTATTGGTCAGTCTTACTGAGGATTTGTCACTTTTATAGGCTTTTCAGAAATCAGTTTTTTACTCAAAAAATTATCTAATATACATTTTTATATTATATTTGTTTTTTATTATGTTCTTTTCTATTTTGGGAGGATTTAATTTGTTATCTTTTCCAAATTTTTGTGACAATTCATTTTCAGCTTTCATTCTTTTCTGCTATATGCACTTAAAACTAGAAATTTTCTTTAATGTATTTCTTTAGCTGCATTCTCTAATTATGTAATTTTTTCATTATCATTCAATTAAAATATTCTAATTTTATTATGATTTTTTCTTTGACACACAGGCTACATGAAAATGCATTGATTAGTTCCAAACATTTGGAAGTTTTCTTATATTTTCTTATTGATTTGTAGCTTAATTCCACTGTGGTCATACAATATACTGAATACAATTTTGTTTCCTTGCAATTTATTGAGATTTGCTTTGAGGCTCAGAATATATTTGATTTTGGTACATGTCTTCTGTGAATTGGACAAAAATGATTGTATTTCAGTTTTGGGGTATGGTGTTTTATATATAAGATGTATAATCAAGTTTGTGTTTTTATTCAGTATGGCAATCTATGTATTTTAATTGTAGTTGTTTTTATTACATTCATACTTAGTATACTTATTGATAGTGTTGTGTTTAAATCTACTATCTTATTATTTATTTTCTATTCATCCTACCTCTTCTTTGTTGACTATTCTTTCTTTCTTTTGTGGGGCTTAATTATTTATTATTACTACTTCATTTTTTATTATGTCCCATTAAATTGTTAATTATACATTATTTTACTGTTATTTTAGAGGTCCTTAATGATTATAAGCATTCTTAACTTAGTAGAGTCTAATAGAAATTAATATTTTTTCCACTTTCGGGACAATAGAAGACTTTAGAATACCTCAGCTATATTTATCACCCTCCTGCTTTTATGCCATTATTGTCATGTACTTTAATTCTGTTCTTATTTTATATGCCATAGGATATTACTAGTATGTTTCAAATAGTCAATATTAATTAATATTTATCCATTTCATTCTTCATTCTATGCTTGCACTTTGGATCACTTACTTTCTACCTTTTAGTATTTCTTTTAGTGTGGACCTGCTGCTGATGAATTATCTCAGTTTTAGTTTGTCCAAATAGTACTTACTTCACCTTTATTTGGGAAGAATATTTTTATCGGGTATGATGTTTAGGTTGTAGTGTTTCATTTTATTATTTTGAAGGCAGTAATTCTATTTCCTTTTGGCTTTGTTACTCTATTGAAAATCCTTCTGTTGGTTTTATTACTGCTCTTGAAGTAACATGTATTTTTTTGGTTGGTGTATTAATTATACATTGCTGCATAACAAATTATACCACAATTTATCAGCTTAAAAACAAGTATTTATTATTTTACATAGTTTCTTATGGCCAGTAGTCTGGGATTGACTAGTTAGGTGCTTCTGTAACCTATTTCACAAGGCTACCATCAAGATGTCTGTAAGGGTTTTAGTCATCTCAAAGTTTGACTGGGACTAGAGAATCTGCTTCCAAGCTCACTCATGTGGTATCAGAAGACCTCGTTGTTGGCTGGCTGTTGGCTGGAAGCTTCAGTTCCTCAACACACCGACCTCTCCACAGCCTATATATGATGCGGAAACTGGCTTCCCCAGAGTAGTTTATCCAAGACAGAGAGAAAGAGAATGCCCAAGAGGGAGCTACAGTATTTTCATAACCTCATCTCAAAGGGGACACATAGTCACATTTCCTGTATTGTCTTTATTAGAAGTGAATTCAACAAATACTAAAAGGGAAGGGAAATAAGCTTCACGTCTTAAAGAAAAGAGTATTAAATAATTTTTGACATATATTTAAAACCACTTCATCTGGCCATTTTAGCATTTTTTCTTTACCTCTAGTTATAGTTAAATTGCAGCAATTTAACTATAATAAACCTGGAAGTTTTTGTTTTGTTTTGTTTTGTTTGTTTAACTCCTACTTGGAGTTCTTAGAAATTCTTTAATGTGTGGCCTGATCTCTTTGTTTTTGTAAAATTCTAATCCGTTGTCTCTTCAAATACCACCTCTTCCTTATACTATTTTTTCTCTTTTGGATCCCCATTATCTCTATATTGGATGTCTTCATCATGCCCCATATTTCTCTTACACATTTTTTGTGTTTTTTTCCTGTCTTTTTGTATCTTTGTTCTTCAAATTGAATATTATATTCTGCCCTTTATTTCACTAATTCCCTTTTAAGTGTATATATGTTACTATCAAAACCATTCATTGAGTTTTTATTTCATTCACTTTATCTTTCAGTTCTAAATTTCCATTTAATTCTTCTTTCTGGTTTTCAATTCTCTGGCTGGATTCTCTACCTTGTCATTTAGTTTCTTGAACATATCAATCATTGGTATTTTAAAATTAGTGGCTGATGATACCAATATCTAGATACCCTGTGGGTCTGTTTTTACTTTATTTTCTGCTTTTTCTTCTCTTGAATTTTAGATAATTTTTCTTTTTTGTATGTCTGGTTATTTTTGATTGAATGCTGGACATTTTGTATGAAAATTATGAGATAATTGGAAGCTATGGGTGCTGTCATTTTTCTATGCAGAGGAATAGAAAAATCTTCACTCTGGCAAGCACTTACGTTAGGGCATACCACTTAATCCAATCAAGGAGTATATCTGATTAAAAGACTGGTGTCAGTTTTTATAAAATTTCATCAATCTTATTTCGGCTTTACTTTTAGGAGCTCTTCAGTTTTCCGACTGAAAGCCTCAGGTGTTCACCAGGGCTTCTTGATCTTGGCAGACTCTGAACTTGTATTTTCGTCCTACCAGCCCAAGGAGTCTGACCAAAGTCCTGCTCAGTTTCTCAGCCTCTCACTTGCTGCTTTATGCCCAGCTTCTTGTTTCTCAACCACTTTCAAATAACATAGGTGTCAATAAGGAAAGTGGAGTCACATATTGGGTATACCTCTCTGGACTTTCCTTTTTACCTGAGATTTTTGTCCTGCAAATCATAGTCTGAAAGTTCTCTCTCTCTCAAAAAAGATGCCCCAGATTTTTAAATTGTTTTCAATCAGAGGGTTGATTCTAACCATGCTAGTCCACTGTTACCACAGCATAATATTTTAAAGTCTCTCTCTACTTTTCCCACTTGCTTTTTAATTCCGAGTTGAGTGTTCCACAAAGATGCCCCAGCTGTTTTACACTGATGATCTTGATCTAGAATCCTCAAAAGGGGCCAGGAGATTTCTGAGCTCATTCTGGGTTTCTGGACACATTCCCTGGATTCTCCCATGTCCTGGGACTATATGTTTGGGAAATGTTGGGTATATAACACAGATAGGTGGATATCTTTGTGTTATGTCATTGCCACTTTATGCATTTTTCTTACAGAGGAAAAAACAAGGGTCAGAACTGACAAGCACTAGTGTCAATTCTACTCCAAGGAGAAGTAGGTAATAACCTAGGAGGAGCAATCTGAGAGACACCAAAGAGCCCTCTGAGCCAACAACCCATTACATACCCATAGGAAAAATCTATCAACAGGGATTCAAACTTTAATGATCACCAATGGCCCAGATGTTTTGTTATAAGTTTGTTCATCACTGTATTTTGTATAATAGGAAACATGGAAACCATTTAAAGCTAACACAATATGAGATTGAGGAATAAATTAGGGAATATTCATGTAATATAGAGTTGACAAACTATGGTCCACAGCTTTGTACCACTCATGAACTGAGTAGCTTTTACCTTTTAAAATGGTTGGATAAAAAACCCAAAAGAATATAACAGTTCATGACACATGAAAATTATGTGAAACTCAAATTATATTGTTGATAAAGCTTATTGAGATCTTGCCACATTTATTCCTTACATATTGTCTGTGGTTTCTTTCATGCTATAATAGTAAAGTTGAGTTATTTTGACAGAGACTATATGGCTGGCAAAGATTAAAATATTTCCTCTCTGGCCTTTATAAAAAATTTGATGTAATAGAGTGTTATGCAGCCATTTAAAATGATCCTCTAAATAAATATTTAATGATAGGAGAAAATGTTCACAGTAGATTAAGTGAGAAAAATTAGGCTCCAAAATATTATTTTATTCTAATTCCATTTTTTATAGTAATCATATGTTATACATCCATATATGCTTAGGAAAAAAATAGCCCAGAAGAAGAATTACTGGGGATTAGTAAACAGTGATGGAATTATAAATACTTTTTCCTTTCAGAGTGAATTTTATAATCTTCTTTGGGCTTTTCAGTATTTTCTAAACTTTCTCAATTAAATATGACTTTTGGAATACGAAATAAACAATGAAAGTCTTATTTTTCTTTAATTCAACCAAAATTCATTAATTTAATTAAGACTCCATCTTCTAGTATAGCCCATTATTCCAACCCATTTCCAGGATGCAATGCCTTCGTAGAGCACTAGTCTATTAGACAACTAATTGTCACCTTGGGAAGATGTAAGTGGGTTAGCGTGGTCCTAAGAGAACTAGACAGATAGGTTGGTTTTGATGAGAAGCAGAAAGGGTATATCAGAATAATGAGGTGTAACTGTAGTGACAAGGCTAGGCTGAGCTTGACCTGGGCAAGGTCTGAGCAGGTAGGAATCAGAATAAGGTGATGAAAAGGAGACAGGTGGGAGGGATGGAGAAAGAACATTACTATTTTGTTTAGGGATAGTCCTGATCATCACTGCACATACAGAAATCTGAGGTCTGGGGTTTGTACAATTTAGAATTTAGGTTACCTTCTTTAGGAAAAATGACATGAAATTACAAATGAAAAATCAAGTACAACGTATTTTCTTAGATAAAAAGAAATCATAACAAATTACTGTGTCCAGGAGCTCTATGATCCTTTCTTCTGAAACCTTTATAGGCATTTGACCAGAAACACCTATAAATGGCTCCTGATCCTTACCTGGCTTTCCCTCTCTCCAGAGCCCTCTATCACTTCCAGTATTTCTCAGCTGTCACAGGGATTTACATGAGCAAGGGGCCCTGAAACTTAAGTCTCATTCGCTTTATGTAACTCAGCTTCTGCTGATTGTCTTTCTCATTTCGAATCTATTCTGGCTTTCTCCTTGTCAATTCTTAGACCTCTAGGTGGTAAAACTATAGGACAGTGATTTTTCTATGACTTGCTGTAGGCTTTTCGTACTTATGGGCTGCTGCTACCCTTGCTGCTCTGTTCTTTTAAAGTGGAGGCATTGGCACCTTTCCTGCTTTCCCCGGGAGAAGCTAGCATTTGCTATCCAGGAGGACAATGATTCTGCCTGAAACGAAGACTCTGGAAAATATGGAAATTTTACTAATTCATTTTCCTTTGCTGATATTATCATGGGTAATTCAAAATTTATTGCAAGTGTCAAATCTTGATTTTGTAAATGGGGAAATTGTTGGTCGAAGGGTCACACAGATAGTCTCAGCATTTTGGTTTATATTTAAGTAAAATATGTAACAGAGTATTCCAAGTTCTCAGGGTAAGTGTCACTGGAAAATATATTTCCCTGAGTGGTAAAATTTCAAGTAATACTGGGTATCATTTGTCTTTATTTAATCTGAGAAATTCAACATGCATAGCAAGCATTTATTACTTAAGCCTCGTATCACTTGTGTGGAGAAGGTTCAGCAAACATTATCTTTTTGCACAGCTGGAAAAAACTGAAGCATGCCAAGGTTGCAGGGATATATGTGAGGTTTATCCAGTAGAGCTAAGATATCAGGGAGGAGCCTGCCAGGCATTTCTTCTTCTCCCCTCCCTGCTGAATTGCTTAGGAAAGAAAGCATGAGGATGACTGTGTAACCAGATCCTTTGCCCAGTAAAGTCAGGACTTTTGGAGAACTCCTGCTCTTGCTTTTCATGGATTGGTAAATTTAGTAGGAGCCTTTCAGTTATGAGGAACAGAAATCCATTTGAATGAGCATAACCAGAAAAGTATGACTTTATTATAAAAAAATCTAGCGTTGTCTCATGGAACCCCAGACTGGAAATGCGGCCACTTCAGAAAAACGGAAACTAAGAGCTAGAAAGAGTCTAGGCTCTCTCTTTCACTCCACTCTTTATCTCTGTTTTAATCTTTGTCATTGGAGACAAACTCTGTTTCTTTCACTCTTGGGAGAGAATATGGCTCCCAACTTTAGCTACAGGCAGAGACAAATCTACTGTCTTTCTCAATGCCAATCAGAGAAAATTTGATTGTCCTAGGGACAGGTACTCATATGCACAGAGTCATATGGTATAAACATGGCTGCCAGCAGCCTACGCTGGGTGAAGCAGCGGTGGTTCCAAGAGAAAGGGAAGGGCAGTATTAGGAGTCCAGAAAATCACCTCAAATATGTTTATTTTAGGTGGAAAATTTATGAGATTATTAAAGTCCTCATTAAGGGCTGCCTTGGGGACGTTAGTCTTCACTTTAATCAAAATAGCAAGTAGGGGACTTCTAGTTTCCAGTCCAGCATGCAAGAAACTTAGAAGTTGCCACCTTGTCCTAACAACAAGTAAAAAGCTGAACAAACAGAAAAATCAACAACTCAAAATCTGTCAGAAAAATGAGGTCACAGGACAAACCACTGCCCTCAAAATTGGAAAGACAGACAGGAAGATATAGAGAATCAGAGTTTTTCCAGAGCAGAAACTCATGAGCAGAAACTTCCACAAGAACCAGACCAGGGTAAGGAAACCTGAACTGCAACTGATGAATTGTTGGAGGCCCAGTGAGGACAAATCTGTAAGTTAAAAGCTCCAAGGGGGTCCAGTCATAGGTGGGCCACATGCTTTTTTGAATTTTACCTCTAGGAGCTTTACCAGGTTCTCACAGTGAATATCAGAGAAAAGTTCCATTGTCCTTTTGGACAGAAGATATAAATGTTCCTATTTTGTGATATGTTTGTTCCTATTTTTATGATATATATTCCTGTCTTATGATATATGTTTCCATTTTATGGTATATTTGTATATATGTTCTTCTTAATAAGATCTGTCCTTCACAGAAACAATTTTACCAGAGCCTAACCTGCTGAGGTTTTTATGAGAGCCTAGCACATCTGGGAGAAGGTAAACACCCAACTCCAGACTTCTGTAGCTATTCTGTCCCACCCAAGTGGGAAGAAATCCTGAGAAGCACTGGTGAACTTCACAGTCCAGGGACACAGGCTCACCAAAGAATTGAGACATAATTACAGGCCTATAGGATGCTTCCCCTCTCCCCACACCTTGCCACTACATTACTAAAGGCCTATGACTACAGTTTCTTTTACTCAGCACATCTTGTCCACTTTTAAAAAAGAAAATTGTAAGCCAGACTAAAAGGCAAAAACACAGTTCAAGGAAAAAGAAGATGTATCAGAACCAGAGTCAGATACAGCAGGAATTTTACAATTGCCAGACTAGGAATTTTTTAAAACAATAATTAATATGCTAAGAATTTTAATGGATAAAGTCAACAACATACAACAACAGATGGATAATGTAAACAGAGAGATGGAAATTCTAAGAAAGAATACCAAAGAAATACTGGAGATTAAAAACACTGTAACAGAAATGAAGAATGCTTTTGATGGGATTATTGCTAGACTGGACATGGCTGAGGAAATAATCTCTGAACTGAAGGATATGATGATAGAAACTGCCAAAGATAAAAAGTCAAGAGAAAAAAGACCAAAAAACCCTAGAGCAAGATATCTAAGAACTGTGGGATGGCTGTAAAAGATGTAACAAACATATAATGGGGAAATAAAAAGGAGAAAAAAGAAAGGAACAGAAGCAATATCTGCAGAAATAATGACTGAGAATTTCCCCAATTATTGCAGACATCAAACCACAGATCCAGGAAGCTCAGAGAACACTAAGCAAGATAAATGCCCCCCCCCCCCAAAAAAAAAATCCACAAAAAACCAGCATCAAGGCATATCATTTTCAAACTGCAAAAATCAAAGACAAGGAAAAAATCCTGAAAGAAGCCAGAGGGGGGAAAATAACACACCTAGAGAGTAACAGGATTAAGTATTACATCCCCAAACCATGCAAACAAGAAGAGAAAGACATGAAGTATTTAAAATGTTGAGAGGAAAAACCAGCAACCTAGAATTCTGTATGTTGAGAAATTATCCTTCAAAAGTGAAGAAGAATACTTTCTCAAACAAAATTCGAAAAAAAATTGTTACCAGTAGATCTGCTTTGCAAAAAATGTTCAAAGAAGTTGAAGAAAGAAAGAAGTTAAGAGAAGAAAAATAATATAGGTCAGAAACTTCATCTACATAACAAAAGGAAGAGCATAAAACAAATGAAGAATAAAATAAATGAAAGCAAAATAAAAACTTATTTTTCTTATTTTCAATTGTCCTAACAGATAGTTTGCTCAAAATAATAATAAAAATGCATTTAATTATATGTGCTTATGTATATATCTTATGTATCTATTTACATATATACATATATGCTTGGATTCACTTATATACAAGTGAAACGAATGACAGAAATGATACAAAGGACTGAAGGGAGGAATTAGGATTATGTTATTGTTATAAGGTACTTACACTACCTGTGAAGTGGTATAGTGTTATTTGAAAGTGGATTTGGATTAGCTGTAAACATATATTGAAAACTCCAGGTCACCCACTAAAAGAATGTAAAACCAGAAGTATAACTGATATGCTAAGAAAGGAAAGAAAACTGAATCATATAAAATGTTCAATTAAAGCCAGAAAAGGCAGAGAAAGTGTAGAAGACTAAAATAGGAACAAAGAAGAAAGGCAACATGTAGAAAGGCAACATATGGAACACATAGGCACACACTGTGGCAGGTAAGGTGGAGAAAATAGTAAACAAATATAGTAGATATTAATTGAACTATATTATAATCACTTTAAATGTCAAAGCTGTAAATACACCAATGAAAAGAAAGAGAGTGTCAGAGTGAAACAAAACAAAAAATATGCAAGATCCAATAATATGTTGTCTACAAGAAACCCACTTTAAAGGAGGCTTCAAGATGACTGACTAGAGATATGTGGTGCTCACCTTCTCCACAAAGAACCAATATAGCACTTCAAATGGAGCATCTAAGATAGAACACTGGAATTCAGAAGAAAAGTGGCAGGAAACATCTGGAGCATGGAAAGAAAGGGAAATGAGGCAGCCAGTTTAGTCAGGATCGCCTGTGAGCCCTGTGAGGTGTGGGAAAGGGTAAGTGAGAGATCTCCAGCAGCCCACATTCCTGCAATCCTAGCCATGGGAGAGCCCTGGGACCCTTGTGGGCCCTGACACTAATATCAGGAGCAGTTTGGAGTCTGTGTAATGGCATTATTCCAGAATGGAAGCTCATGCTGGGTTCCATACACCCTCTGAAACTCAGGCAGTTGCAGCACACACCATTTTGAGAGCCCAGCCCCCACAAGACTGCATACTGCCCTGGGGCCCAACAGCCTCTGTATCTTCATGTCTCTAAATCTCCAGTGACATCCCCCAGCATCCACCCAGAGGGCTGCGTGGACAATGTTGGTTAGACCCAGCAGTGCAGCAGGGTCCTCAGCACTCCAGCTTACACAGTGTACTATACCCCAGGGAATGGACGGTATAGTGTGTTGGAGAGGTTATCCCTGGGACAAAGGGAATCAAAGCATGTACTCCCCAGAGCAAGAAAGTCACCCTGCTTGCTGCCACTGAGAGCAACCTCATCCCCTCTAGCAGCAGGGCAGGGTGCCGTGCATGCACCCTAAGGACAGGTTCTCCCCACCTGTAGCCACTGCTGCCACTGGGGACAAAGTGTGATCCTCAGAGACTGAGATACACCTGCCTGGACCTGCTGCCACCAACAGAAATTCCACTTCCTCCAGCATCAAGACCACTGCACACTTACACATGCCCCGAGGGACAACAATCCTGGCCTGCTACTGCCGCTGCTGCTACTGCCAACACCCTGCCGGGTGTTGGGAAAGTACACATTCCCCAGAGACTGAGAGTCACCTCCCTGGGACAGCTGCCACTGACAGCAACCCTGCCATTCAGCAACATGGATGGGGTATACTTGCACACACTCTGGAAATGCTTTCCTGCCCACTGCTGCCACTGATCCCTCCCCCGAAGCATGCCACCCAGGAGCCTGGAGATAGCCACCTTTCCTACCACATAAACATCACTGAAGGGCCTGAGGACAGGCCCGCTCAACCTGGTACCCAACCCCACTGCCTAAGTATGCTGCCCAGGGGCCTGGGGATTACCCCACCCTGTCTAAGATGATTGGCAGCTATGCACTCCTCCAAGGGACCTGAGGACAAGCCCACCCAGCCTGTAGCAACCACCACTTCTGAAAACTTCCTGGATGTGCCACCTGGGGGCCTGGGTCCTGGAACAGCCAGCCTGCTGCAGCCACCACCACCAGTGTGTGCTGCCTGGGAGTCCGAGCGTAGGCCCACCACTGGTACTCTCATCATCCACACCATATATGTTGCCCAGGGACCCAAAAGCCTGCCCACCTTCCTGGCCTTCTGCTGTCACTGCTGACATCTGGAGGTCCAAGGATTGATCTACTTGGAACCACTGACACTGCTGCCCACATATGCCACCTGGGGCCCCAAGGACAGACAGAATCAGCCCTTGATGTGGTTTGGCTCTGTGTCACCATTCGAATCTCATGTCGACTTTTAATTCCCAGTGCTGGAGGAGGGATCCGGTGGGAGGTGATTGAATCATGGGGGCAGATTTTCTCCTTGCTTTTCTCATGATAGAGTTCCCACACTATCTGGTTGTCTGAAAGTGTGTAGAATCTCCCCCTTCACTGTCTCTCCTCCTCCTGCTCTGGCCATGTAAGGCATAACTCCCTCCTCTTCACCTTCTGTCATGGTTATAAGTTTGCTGAGGCCTCCTTAGCCATGCTTCCTGTACAGCCTGTGTAATTGTGAATTAAACCTCTTTTATTTATGAATTACCCAGTCTCAGGTAGTTCTTTATAGCAGTGTGAGAACAGACTAATACAGCTCACTACTGTCAGCACTAGGGCCAGAGGACTGGCCCACGTGGCATCCCCATCACCAGCAAAGCCTCATCACAGCCTCCACTAACAATTGCAGTCGAACACACTGAGGAAATCACAGGTACGCTGACACTGTTTACAGCCAAATAAATCATACAGAGACTATGCGACTGCACATATCCAGAGTCAAAGGTAAAGATCTTTACCCAATCAGCACCACAGATACATCTTGAGAAAATATCTTCTCATATAAAAGCCAATTCAAAAAACTGGAAGAAATAATGTTACACTCAATGCATAGACATCAACTTAAGGACATGAGAAACATGAAAAATCAAGGAAATATGACACCTCCAAAAGAACACAATAATTCTTCAGCAATAGATTCCAATGAAAAAGAAATTTACGGAATGCCTGAAAAAGAATTTTTAAAATTGGTATTAAAGAAGGTCAGTGAGATACAAGAAAACACAGTTAACAAAACAAAGAAATCAGAAAAACAATTCAGTATGTGAATGAGAAATTAACCAGAGATAAATATCACAAAAAAGAATCAAACAGAAATCCCGGAACCGAGTAAGTCAATAAATGAAGTAAAAAATACAATGGAGAATTTCAAGAATAGGCAAGACCAAGAAGAAAGAATTTCAGAACTTGAAGACAGGTATTTTGAATTAATCCAGTCAGACAAATATAAATAAATAAATAAATAATAAAATAGAATAGAATGAACAAAGTTTATATGACATATAGGATACCACAAAGTGACCAAATGTTCAAATGTTGAGTGTTCTGGAAAATGAAAAGAAGGCCAAAGTTACAGAAAATCTGTTTAACAAAGTAATAGCGGAACACCTAGCAATAGGTCTAGACAATAGATCTAGACATCAAGGTACAGGAATAGACATCCAGGTACAGGAATCTCAGAGATCCCAAAAAGGTCATCTCCATGGCACATTACAGTTAAACTGTCAAAAATCAAAGACAGAATTCTAAAAACAGCAAAAGCGTCTAGTCACATACAAGGAAACTCCCCTCACATTAATAGCAATTTCTCAGCAGGAACATTATGAACCTGGAAAAAATGAAATGATATAATAAAGGGCTGAAAAAAAAAGCTTGTCAGTCAAGAATACTGTATTCATCAAAGTTGTCCTTAATAAATGAAGGAGAAATAAAGTATTTCCCAGACAAGCAAAATCTGAAGGAATTCATCACCACTAAGACCATGCCCTACAAAAAATGCTTAAGGGAGTCCTATATCTGCAAGTGGAAGAACAATATCTACCATCATGAAAGTATAAAACTTACTGATAGAGCTAGTATGCAGAGGAGGAAGAGAAAATATTTAAATATTACCACTACAGAAAATAATCCTACTGCAAAGATAAACAATATGAAAAAAGGAACAAAAAAATATACAAAACAACCAGAAAACAGTTAACAAAGTGACAGGAATTAGTCTTCACATATCAGTAATAGCCTCAAATTTAAACAAATAAAAATTTCCAACTTAAAAGATAGAGAACTGGGCCGGGCACAGTGGCCCACGCCTGTAATCTCAGCACTTTGGGAGGCTGAGGTGGGCGGATCACTCGAGGTCAGCAGTTTGAGACCAGCCTGGCTAATATGGTGAAACCCTATCTTTACTAAAAACACAAAAATTAGCCAGACGTAGTGGTGCGTGCCTGTGATTCCAGCTACATGGGAGGCCGAGGCACGAGAATCGCTTGAACCTAGGAGGCAGAGATTGCAGTGAGCCAAGATTGTGCCACTGCACTCCAGCCTGGGTATCAGAGGGAGACTCTGTTTCAAAATATATACATATTTAATTCTGTGTGTGTGTGTGTGTGTGTATAGACTGACTAAATGAATAAAGAAAAAAATGACTTAACTATATGTTACCTACAAGAAATTCACTTCATCTATAAAGACACATATAGACTGCAAGTAAAGGGATGGGAAAAGATATTCCACACACATTGAAACGGAATGCAAGCAGGATCAGTTATATCAAATAAAACAGACTTTAAGCCAAAAACTGTAAAATGAAACAAAGGTCATTGTATAATGATAAAAGGATCAATTCACCGAGAAGATATAAAAATTCTAAATACATATGCACCCAATATTGGAGCACTCAGATATGTAAACCAAATATTACTCAATCTAAAGCAAAAGACATACTCCAATACAGTAACAGCTGGAAACTTCAACATCCCACTCTCAGCATCAGGCAGATTATGTAGACAGAAAAGTAACAAAGAAACATTGGATTTAAGCTACTCTGTGTGTAGACCAAATTGACCTGCAGATCATGTAGACAGAAAAGTAACAAAGAAACATTGGATTTAAGCTACACCGTAGACCAAATTGACCTAACAGACATTTATAGATGTTTTTATTAAACAGCTATGTTTAATAAAATGGAACAATTTTTAATATAGACCTCATAGTAGGCCACAAAAAAGTCTCAAAAAGTTTTTAAAAACTGAAATAATATAAAGTATCTTCTCAGACCATAACGGAATAAAACTAGAAATCAGTAATAAGAGGTACTTTGGAAACTGTAGAAATACATGGAAATTAAGGAGCATGCTCCTGAATGACCACTGGGTCAATTTAAACATTAAGAAGAAAATTTTTAAAATTCTTGAAACAAATTAAAATGGAAATGCAACATACCCAAACCTATAGAATATAGCAAAAGCAGTGCTGAGGGATGTTTATAGCAATATATGTCTATATCAATAAAGTAGAAAGATTTCAAATCAACAGTCTAATGATGGACCTTAGGGAACTAGAAAAGGAAGGACAAACCAAAACCCCAAACTAGTAGGAGAAAAGAAATAATAAATGTTAGAGCAGCACTAAACAAAATAGAGACTGAAAAAACAATACAAAGGATCAATGAAACAAAAAAATGGTGTTTTGAACGGATAAGCAAAATTGATAAACTGCTAACCAAGGGAAGAAGACAGAAGACCCAAATAAGCAAAATCAGAAATGAAAAAGGAGACATTACAACTGGTATCACAGAAATGTAAAAGATGATCAGACACTATTTTAAACAATTATATACTAACAAAATGGAAAACCTAGATGAAATGAATAAATTCCTGGACACATACAACCTACCAAGATTGAATCAGGAAGAAATAAAAAACCCAAACAGACCAATAACAAGTAACAAGATTAATCAGTAATAAAAATTCTTCCAACAAGGTAAAGTCTAGGACTGGATGGCTTTACTGCTGAATTCCTCCAAACTTACAAAGTAGAAATAACACCAATTTTCCTTAAACTATTCCAAAGAATTAAAGAGAAGGGAATTCTCCCTGACTCATTCTATGAGGCCAGTATCATTCTGATACCAAAGCCAGACAGGGACACAACAAAAGAAAGAAAACCACAGGCCAATATCCCTGATTAACACAGATGCAAAAATCCTCAACAAAACGTGAGCAAACCAAATCCACACATCAAAGAGGTAGCACATTATGATCAACTGTAATTTATCCCAGGGATACAAGGATGGTTCAACACATGCAAGTAAATAAATCTGACACACCACATCAACAGAACAAATAAATAAATCTG
>NC_045434.1:180318673-180378777 GCF_002776525.5 Piliocolobus tephrosceles
ACATCAACAGAACAAATAAATAAATCTGACACACCACATCAACAGAATGAAGCAGAAACACCATATGATCATTGCAGTAGACATGGGAAAACATCTGATAAAATTTCACATCTCTCTATGATAAAAATTCTAAACAAACTAGGCATAAAAGGAACTTACCTCAACATAATAAAGGCCGTATAGGACAAACCCACAGCTGACATCATACTAAATGGGGAAAAGCTAAAAGAACTGGCACAAGATAAAAATTCCCACTTTCACCACTTTTATTTAATATATAGCAGGAAGTCCTAGCCTTTCCAAATTGGAAAAGAGGAAGTCAAATTTTCTCTCTTTGCAGATGACATGATCTTATCTTTGAAAAACCTGAAGACTTCACCAAAATATTCTTAGATCTGATAAACAATTCAGTAAAGTTTCAGGATACAAAATAAATATACAAAAATCAGTAGCATTTCTATACACCAATTAAAAAAACTAGCTAAGAAAGAAACCAAGAAAGCAATCCCATTTATGATTGCTACAGAAAAAAATATACCTAGGAATACATTTAACCGAGGGGATGAAAGATGTCTCCAAGGAAAACTTCAAAACACCTGATGAAAGAAATTAAAGAGAACACAAACAGATGGAAAGATATCCCATGCTCATGGATCAAAAAACTAGTAGTGACAAAATGGCCGTGCTACCCAAAGCAATTGACAGATTCAATGCAATTCATATGAAAACACCAATGATATTTTTCATGGAAATAGAAACAAACAGTAAAATTAATATGGAACAAAAAGAGATCCAAAGCAATCTTGAGCAAAAGAACAAGGCCAGAGGCATCACCCTGCCTGACTTCAATATATTGTAAGGCTATAATAACCAAAACATCATGGTATTGGTATAGAAACAGACACAGAGACCAATAGAGCAGAATAGAGAACTCAGAAATAAATCCATGTATTTACAGCCAACTGATTTTTGATAAAGACTCCAAGAACATACATTGGAGAAATGACAACCTCTTCCATAAGTAGCGCTGGTAAAACTGGGCATTTATATACAGAAGACTGAAACTAGACTCCTGTCTCTCACCATATACTAAAATCAACTCAAGATGGATTAAAGACGTAAATGTAAGACCCCAAACTCATATCTATAGAAGAAAACACAGGGAACACTCCAGGACATTGGGCTAGCAAAGGTTTTAAGGCTGAGAGCTGAAAAGCACAGGCAGCAAACACCAAAACAGACAAATGAGACTATATTAAACTAAAAAACTTCTGCAAATGTTTTTGCAAAGGTTTTACCTTTCTGCAAAGGAAACAGTCAACAGACTGAAGAGACAACCTGTTGAATGGGAGAAAATATTCATCCAACAAGGGACTAATATCTACAATATACAAGGAACTCAAGCAACTCAAAGCAAAAAAACCAAATAGTTCCATTAAAAAGTGGGCAAAGGATCTGAATAGACACTTTGCAAAAGAAGACTTGCAAATGACCAGCAGGAATATGAAAAAAATGCTCAACATCAGTAATCATTAGGGAAATACAAATCAAAACCACAGTAAAATATCATCTTACCCCAGTTAGAATGGCGATTATCAAAAAGACAAAGATAACAGATGCTGTCAAAGATGCCGAGGAAAGGGAACCCTTATAAATTGCCAGTGGAAATGTAAATTAGTACAGCCATCATTATGGGGATTTCTCAAAAAACTAAAGTAGAGGTACCATATGATTCAGCAGCCATACTACTGGGTATTTTTTTTTTTAAAAGGAAATCATTGTATCAAAAGGATACCTGCACCCCCATGTTTACTGCAACACTATTCACAATAGCAAAAATATGGAATCAGCCTAAGTATCCATCAGTGGATGAAAGGATAAAGAAAATATATACACATATATACAGACAATGGACTACTGTTTAGCCACAAAATGAATGAAATCCTGTCATTTGTTGCAACATAGATGGAGGTCATCATATTAAGTGAAATAAGCCAGGCACAGAAAGACAAATATTGCATGTCCTCAGTCATATGTGAGATCTAAAGAAGTTAATCTCATGGAGGTAGAGAGAAGAATGACAGTTACTAGGGGCTGGGAAAGGTGTGTATGGTGGTGGTGGGGGCGGTGGTGAAGAAAGATTTGTTAATGAGTACAAACATATGGTAGATAGAAATAATAAGTTCTAATGTTTGATTACAGAGTAGGGTGATTATAGTTAACCACAATGTATGGTATTTTTCAAAATAGCTAGAAGAGAGGACTTGAAATGTTCTCAAGATATAGAAATGATAAATACATATATACTATAAATATGTACAAATACTGTGTAACAATAAAATGTTTTTTAAACATTATGTATTATGCCAACACTAATCAAATAAAAGTGAGAGTACCTATATTAATTTCAGGCAGAGCAGACATCAGAGCAAGGAACAGATACAGGCATAATGAGGAGCATTACACAATGGTGAAGGGATGAATACTGCAAGAAGACATAACAATCCTAAATGTGTATGTGCCTAACAATACAGTGTGAAATCCATGAGGCAAAAACTGATAGAGCTGCAAGAAGAAATAGGTGAATCCAGTATTATAGATGGAGACTTTAACACCCCTCTATCAGAAATGGACAGATCTAGCAGGTAGAAGATCAATAAGAACATAGTTTAACTACATAACATTATAAATAAACTGGATATAATTGACTTCTATAGGCTATTTCATCACATGACAACAGATTATACATTCTTCTCAAGCTCACATGGAACATTCACCAAGACAGACCACATTCTGGACCATAAAACACACCTTAACACATTTGAAATAATTGAAATCATACAATGTCTGCTCTCAGAACACAGTGGAATTAAACTAGAAATCAATAACGGAAATGTAGCTGGAAAATCCCCAAATAATTGCAGATTAAACAACAAACTTCTAAATAGCACATAGGTCAAAGAAGAAATCTCAAGAGAAATTTAAAAATATTTTGAGGTAATTGAAAATAAAAAGACAACTTAAAATTTATGGATACACCAGCACTTTGGGAGGCCGAGGCGGGCAGATCACGAGGTCAGGAGATCGAGACCATCCTGGCTAACATGGTGAAACCCCGTCTCTACTAAAAAATACAAAAAACTAGTGGGGCGAGGTGGCAGGCGCCTGTAGTCCCAGCTACTCGGGAGGCTGAGGCAGGAGAATGGCGTAAACCCTGGAGGCAGAGCTTGCGGTGAGCTGAGATCTGGCCACTGCACTCTAGCCTGGGTGATAGAGTGAGACTCTGTCTCAAAAAAAAAAAAAAAAAAAAATTATGAATGCAGTGAAAGCAGTGCTTAGAGAGAAATTAATAGCATTGAATGCTTATGTTAGAAAAGGAGAAAGATCTAAAATCAATAATCTAAGCTCTCATTTTAGGAAACTAGGAAAAGGAGCAAGTTAAAAGGAAGTAGAATAAAAGAAATAATACAAATTACAGCAGAAATCAATAAAATTGAAAACAGGAAACAGAAAATCAACAAAACCAAAAGCTGTTTTTTAAAAAAAGATCAGTAAAATCAATAAACCTCTAACTGAGAAAAACAGAGAGAAGATGCAAATTACTAATATTAGAAATGAAAAAGAGGACATTGCCACAGACCCCATGGACATTAAAATGATAATAAAGGAATATTATGAACAACTCTATGTCCACAAATGTGACAACTTAGAAGAAATAAACCGATTTCTTGAAAGACGCAATCTGCTAAAACTCACACAAGAAGAAATACACAATATGAAGAGGACTACATGTATCAAATTAACCTTCCAGAACAGAAAACACCAGGCCCAGATGCATTCACGGGTGAATTCTTCCAAACATTTAAGGAAGAAAGTATGCCAATTCTCTACAATCTCTTCCAGAAAATAGAAGCAGAATGAAATAGAATCCAACAATGTATAAAAAGAATTATACACCATGACCAAGTGGGACTTATCCCCGGTATGTAAGGTTGGTTTGACATTTGAAAATAATTAATGTAATCCATTCCATCAATAAGCCAAAGAAGAAAAATCACATGTAGATCATCAGTAGATGTAGAAAAAGCATTTGACAAAATTCAACACCGTTCATGATAAAAACTCTCAGCAAACTAGGAATAGAGGGAAACTTCCTCAAATTCATAAGCAAAATATATTTTAAAAACCTACAGCTAACATTATACTGAAACTGATATACTTTAATGGGAAACTTGAAGCTTTTCCACTAAAATCAGGAATAAGTCAAAGAAGTTCCCTCTAAGCACTGCTTTTCAACATTGTACTGGAAGGAAGTCTTAGCTAGTACAATAGGACAAGAAAAGGAGATTAAAGGTATACATATTGGGAAGGAAGGAATAAAACTGTCTTTGTCTGCAGCTGACATGATTGTCTATGTAGAAGATCTTAAAGAATAAACAAACAAATGAAACAACCCCGCTGGAACTAGTAAGTAATTATATCAAGTTTGCAAGATACAAGTTTAATATAGAAAAGTCAATCACTTTACTATATATCAACAACGAACAAGTGGAATTAGAAATGAAAAACACACTACCATTTATATTGACACCCCATGAAATGAAATTCTTAGATATAAATATAATAAAATGTGTACAAGATCTATATGAAGAAAACTACAAAATTCTGATTTAAAATACCAAAGAAGAACTAAATAAGTGGAGAGATATTTCATGTTCCTGAATAGGAAGACTCAATATTGTCAAGATGTTGGTTCTTCCCAACTCGATCTATAGATTCAACACAATCCAAATCAGAAACTCCAAGTTGTACCATGGGCGTCAACAAACTGATTTTAAAGTTTACGTGGAGAGGCAAGAGACCCAGAACAGCCAACTCAATACTAAAGGAGAACAAAGTTGGAGGACTGACACCATCTGACTTCAGGACTTAGCTATAAAGCTACAGTAATCAAGACAGTGTGGTGCAGTGAAGGAATAGACAACAGATCAATGGGACAGAAGAGAGAGCCCAGAAATAGACCCATATAAATATAGTCAAGTGATTTTTGACAAAGGAACAAAGGCAATACAATGACGTAAAGGTGGTTTTTTTTAACAAATAGTGCTGGAACAACTGGACATCAATATGCAAAAAAAAAAAAAAAAAAAATTTAGTCACAGACATTACACCCTTCACAAAAGCTAAATCAAAATGGATCACAGACCTAAATGTAATAAGCAAAACTATAAAACCCCTAGAGAATAACACTGGAGAAAATCTAGATCATCTTGAGTATGGTAATAAGTTTTTAGATACAACACCAAAGGCATAATCCAAGAAAGAAATAATTGTTAAGCTGGACTTCATGAGAATAATAATAATAAAAAAAAACTGTTCTGCAAAGACAATTTCAAGAAAATCAGAATTTTTTCAAGCCACAGACTGGGAGAAAATGTTTGCAAAAGACACATCAGCTAAAAGACTGTTATCCAGAATATACAGAGTATTTAAAACTCAACAATAAGAAAACAAACAACTCAATTTAAAAGAATGGGCCAAAGACCTGAACAGATGCCTCATGAAAGAAGATATACAGATAGCAGCATATGAAAAGATGTTCTACGTCATATGTCATTAGGGAATTGCAAATTAAACCAACAATGAGACACTACTACACACATATTAGAATGGCCATAATCGAGAGCACTGACAACACCAAATGCCGGTGAGGATGTGGAGCAATGGGAACTCTCATTCACTGCTGGTGGGAATGCAAAATGGTACAGCCACTTGCAAGATACTTTGGCAGTTTTTTTTTCTTTCTTTCTTTTTTTTTTTTCACAAGACTAAGCATACTTTTGTATGGAGGAATTTCTGAGCCAGGAAAAAGAGAGATTAGAATGGCTAGAAGAGTAAGTCAGAGAAATATGACTAATCCCATGGAAAGGCACATAGGGATAACTTCTAATCTAGGTAGGTCCATATAATATACTCAATAAATTTCCTGATATACACACCTTCAAATTCTTCAAGTTCTGTAAAGGCACTAACCACTTAGCCAAGTCAGTGAAGGAAATTAGGGTCAAGGCCAAGTTACAAGAACCTTAAATGTTATGTTGTGAGCTCTGATTATATTTTCTAATGTAACTTAAAAGAAAATGTGGTCATTTCTTCTGCTCCATTTTAAAAGAGTAAGTAAAATTGGCTTGGTGGTTTTGAAACGATATTGCTTGGTCACTCTAATTTTATCCCATAAGATTTTATTTTTGTTAATTTGTTTTAAATGAGAACCTTATGATGTCTATTATGTTATCTTATATACAACTAAATATATAAGATAGGAAATGGAATCTGATACCAGTTTCCAATACAGGTAACCTTTAAAGAATGTGACTTAGGGGAATTGTTTGAGGCCAGTTCTGAACTGGGCTTCTCTCACCATATTTGGGTGGCATGTCTCCTTCTTGCTTCTTATACTACCCATTCATAGAGTTTTACTTAAACACTTGTCCAAGTTTTCTGTAAGAATAGCTTTTTTTTCTTTTTTCCTGTCTCTTCTCCCATCTTCCCTCCAACTTCCTCCTTCTTCCTCCTACCTGTAGGTAACTAATGTTAATGATATAATCATATACAATTGTCTATACTCACATAGCATTTTTTCTATTGTCTTTATTATATCACCTTCTCAACATTTTTCTTTCCTCACTTAGGAATAACTCATGGAAATCTCTCCAACTAAGTGGCCAGTGATTAAGTCTGTTTTTCAATTGCCACATATTTTAGAGCATGCATTTGGCAACATTTATTCAACCATTTCCCAGCGACAGTCTTTCATTGTTTCTAGCTTTTCCGCCTCTAGAGTGCTGCAAAGAACATCCTTATACATATGTCTCTACAAGTTTTACCACTGTTTAATTACTTCCAAAATATGCTCCAATTAGCCTGTTTTGGTAGAAAAACAAAAATGTGTTCTGATTTTTATAAAACTTTGTTTAATTAATCACCCAGATAACAGGTTGGCCTTTTATTATATTTAGTTATATTTGATTCATCATATTTTGGCATCTCTCAATATGTTCCTCTTATACTTAAAGAAAAATACAGGAGTCCCCAGCACATTGTTTTTAAAAACTCAACTTTCAAGAAGACTGTTTATGATTTGGATTAAAAAATATCCTCCCTTGTGCCCCAAATTCTGAACATAGTTTTAATTTAAGAAGTGCAAACTCAAATGTATGATAATGAAGAGTTACTTCTCATTGTATACATAGTGTTTACATTGTATACATAGTTGTATACATTGTATACATAGTGATACCATTGTCTTGTATCATCTTTTAGAAAATTTTATAAATAGGTCAAAACGGGGACTTAGCATGTCTTCTTGCATTAGTGATGAGGATTGTAACTAAGCCCAATCTTTTAGGAAGAAAGTAATCATTGAATATGGCGGTTATCATCACAGAATTCCAACTACAGTTCATGGCTAGAGCAAACTACTCAGTGCTGTCAAACATTGCCATTGGGCATTAGAAACATAGAGAAAGCAATTCGTCAAAAGTTTCATGCTCTGTAACATGGATATCCCACTTCTGAAATAATTCAAAATACATAGAATATATTTCCATGAATATTTTTGTCATGGCTTTTTATTTACATAAACAAAAAAATGGAAAGAAAACTAAATGTCCAAAAATAGGAGAAAGATTAAGTAAATAATCACAGAAAGATGGGATGGACCATTATGTAGCCATTATAAAGGAAGATTAGAAGACCACTTAGCAGTATTAACTTAAGAGAATAATGCAGGCTACAAAATTATGTGTGCAAATTGGTTACAGCTGTATTAAAATATACATAGGGATAAAAAGCAAGTGAGAAGTACACTGAAATCCTGACAGTTGACCGTATGAGTTTTGGAGAGAGGAGGATTTTGATTGATTTTAAAAATTCTATTGCCCAAATTTTCTATAGTTGTGTTATATTACTTCTATGCTTTTTAAAAAGACAGAACCAAGTAAGAAAATAGATTTCTGATGAAATTATAAAGAAATTCACCCTTGTGCACCAGTGGGAGTTATCCTGATTCAAGTAACATAAATGAGATGACAGCACAAATTTTCATAGCAACAGCATCTTTTGAAGGCGAAGAATATTTGAGAACAGATAATACAAGAACGATTTTGTTTGTTGTATTTGGGTTTTTCAATATATTAATCCAGAATTTATTCAACCAAAACAGCAGGACTGTCGACAAATAAACAAAAAAAAGGAGAGAACAGAGTTAACTCTGAAGGTGAAATTCAGAGAAGTATGAGGAGCAACAGCAAACACCTTGTGTACTTGAATCCAGCTCTGTCAAAACCTAGTATTTCCAATTTTGCTTATGAAAATCTTTCTTTAACACATTTTTCCCCTTTCCTTGCTCAGAGGTAATCAGTATCATACATTTTGTTATCATTCCCATATATATTTTTATATTGTTACTATATTTGTATGTATCCATAAATAATAAACAGCATAATTTGCAGGTTTTCAAACTTACTGTCAGTGACATCATCTTGAATATATCATTGTGTACTTGATTTTGCACTCAGGATCATGGCTTAAGATTTAACCATGTGGACACATGTAGCTTTAGGTTATCTATTTACCTATTTGTAGAGTAGTCCACAGAATGAACATGCCACTAGTTATTTATCCTTTCTCCTGTTTACGGATATTTAGGTCATTTCCATTTTCTTTTACTTTCATCATAATGCTGCAATGAACATTCTTGTTGGCTCACACATGTGTGAGAGTTTCTCTGAGGCATATACTCAGAAGTAGAATCGCTGGGTCACAGAGTAGCTCATTTTCACCTTTATTAGATAAGGCCAAATTATTTTCCAAAGTGATTGTACCAGTTGATACATTCATAAACAGTATATGCACATTGTTGTAGCTATAAGTATTCTTAATTACCTGGTGTCATCAAAATTTAAAATTTTGACAAACTGAGGGTATGAAGTCTTATGTAATTTGCAACTTTGTGATTCCCAGTGTGCTCAAATATTTTTTTCATTGATTTATGAAGTTTACTCTTCTTCTGTTAGTTGTCTGTTTATGTCATTTGTTCATTTTCTTATGTATTTTTTCTTATCAAATTGTAGCTCTGTGTGAATTTAGACACTAGTGTTTTGTCAGCTGTATGCATTACAAATGTTTCTTCTATCTTGTCTTTAATCTGTTCATGATAGCTTTTCTTGGGCATAAGTTGATTTAAATGACAGATCTATCAATTGTTTACATTATGCTTTGTACTTTCTGCTTCTCACGTAAGAAATCTTATTTTTTAAAAGATACTTATTTCTCTACAACCATAAAGATATTCTTCTATATTTTCTATTGAAATCTTGAAGTTTTAATTCCCATATTAAATCTTTAATCTACTTAAGATTTATTGTATATAATGTGAGTTAAGGATTGAATTTTAATTTTTCCTTTCGGGTATGTCACAGCATAAATGATTGAACAGTCCATCCTTCCTGCACTGATTATAGTGCTACCTCTGTCATAGATCAAGTTTTCTTATCAGTCCATTTCTACACTCTCTATCCTGCTCCACTGATGTCTTCATCCTTCTCTAAGCCAATTTCACATTGTCTTCATTATTATGGATTGAGATAACCTAGCTATGGTATGTGAGCCTCCCAACCTTTTTTTTTTTTTTTTTTTTTTCTGAGACAGAGTCATGCTCTGTTGCCAGGCCGGAGTGCAGTGGCGCGGTCTTGGCTCAGGGCAACCTCCAACTGCCGGGTTCAAGCGCTTCTCCTGCCTCAGCCTCCCTAGTAGCTGGGATTAAAGGTGCCTGCCACCACACCCAGCTAATTTTTTGTATTTTTAGTAGAGACGGGGTTTCACCATGTTGGCCAGGATGATCTTAATCTCCTAACCTCGTGATCCGCCTGCCTTGGCCTCCCGAAGTGCTGGAATTACAGGCGTGAGCACCGCACCTGGCCCCCACCTTCTTTTTCAAAACTATCCCAGTTATTTGATTCTCTTTGCTTTCCTAAATGAATTTCAGGATCGGCTTTTCCTGTTGGGATTTTGATTGCAGTTGCATTTAAGTTTAGATTATTTTGGAGAGAAGTGCCATCTCCACCATATCAAGTCTTCATCCACCTTGAACACATTATGTCTTTCCATTTATTTTGGTCTTCCTTTATATCTATCCACAGTGTTTTGTAATGCTCTCCATAAACGCTATGCACATCTTTTGTTGGATTTATTCCTAGATGCTTTATGTTTTTGTTGCTATTATGAATAAATTTTCAATTACATTATCTAATTGGCATTTAGGAAAACCATTAATGCTTGTTATTCTTGTATTTGGAAGCGTGTTGACTTCTCTTGTCAGTACTAAAAGTTTGTATGTAGATTACCTTAGATTATTTAGACAATAATAAATCAGCTGCCATTTGTTATATTCAAAGTTTAAAATTTCGTTTACCTCTGTTTCCTTTTACTCCCATTATATATTGACATTGACTTCCATTACAATGTGAAACAGAAGTGTTGATGGCAAGCGTTCTTGCTTGTTCCTAGCTTTACTGGGAAGCCTTCTGTGGTTTCACCATTGTGTATGCTATTTACTTTAGGTTGAATGTGCAACTTTTACTTGTTTTATACACAGATGTATATATTTCTAAGATCAGTATTTCATAAATTGTAGGTCACAATCCATTATTGGGTGTGAAATCAATTTAGTTTGTTGTAACTCATGTGTTTTTAAACAATTTAATTTAATTTAATTTTACGTTTCAGAATACATGAACAGGATATGCAGGTTTGTTACATAGGTAAACGTGTGCCATGGTGGTTTGCTGCACCTATTAACCCATCACCTAGGCATTAAGCCCAACATCCATTAGCTGTTTATCCTGATGCTCTCCTCCACCTCCCCGAAAGGTCCTAGTGTGTGTTGTTCCCCTTTCTGTGTCCATGTGTTCTCATTGTTCAGCTCTCACTTATAAGTGAGAACATGCAGTGTTTTGTTTTCTGTTCCCACATTAGTTTGCTGAGGATAATGGCTTCCAGCTCCATCCATGTCCTTGCAAAGGACATGATACTGTTCCTTTTAAAGGCTGCATGGTGTAACTCACGTTTTTTAACAAAGAGAATAAAATAAATCATATCAGAATGTACTACTCATATTAAAGGTGAATATTGTTTGTTAAACATCTATCACCTGTCTACCTATCTATCTAAATGGGTGTGTGCATGCATGCACATGCATTTATACGCTGGATTTTGATATAAAATATATTTCTTGAAGAGGTCACATTTTAAAAGTTTGAAAAATTCTGTATTATATCATGGTTTTAAAACTGTTCTTCACATTTACTATAGCCTTACTAAATTTTTGCCTGATTGATCTCTCAGTTTTGGATAGAAGTGTCAGAAAACCTTGAATGCTGATTATGGATTTTTCAATTTTCTCTTTAATTCTAATATTTTGCTTTGTATATTTTGAAGTTATGGTTTTAGATGCATAAATTTCTAATTTGCATACATTCCTGGCAGGTTTGTTCCTATTATTTTGCATAATTTCCCTTATTTCCTCTTAGCTTTTCGCTTTTCACATTAAGTTAACATCATCTCAGTAGCTTTATCTAGTTATTATATACATGTATAACTTTCTATCTCTTTACTTTCAATCTTCTTGTTTTGATTTGTTCTAGGTATGTATCATATATTCAGCAAGCAGCTAGACTTAAAAGTTCAATCTAATATGCTAATCTCTGTTTTGTAACAGATGCGTTTAGTCTAATTATATTTATTGTGATTATTGATGAACTTTAACTTATGTTTTCTCTTTATTCACATTTTTCTTGTGTTTTCTTTTCCCAGTCCTTTTTGGCTTTGTATTTGATTGGTAAACTATTTTTAAAATATAACTTTCATTTTTTCCTCTGTTGCTTGTTAATCTATTCTCTTTTTTTTTTTTTTTTTTTTTTTTGAGACAGAGTCTTGCTCTGTCACCCAGGCTGGAGTGCAGTGGTGCAATCTCGGCTGACTGCAACCTCTGCCTCCTGGGTTCAAGCAATTTCTCCTGCCTCGTTCTCCTGAGTAGCTGGGACTATAGCTGTGCACCACCACATCCAGTTAATTTTTTTGTATTTTTAGCAGAGATGGGGTTTCACTGTGTTAGCCAGGATGATCTTGATCTCCTGACCTCATGATACGCCCACCATGGCCTCCCAAAGTGCTGGGATTACAGGCGTGAGCCACTGTGCCCGGCCTGTTAATCTATTCTTTTAGTGTTTTTTCTTATAGTTTCAACATTTCCTACTTGAGTTTTTAAAAGTATTCTAACAGTATATTGTTATATAGCATTTCTATTCTTCTAAACATAGAATTTTGTCATGTGCAGTCAATATTTAAACGACAAGTGTATTTAATTAATTTTTAGATAATTATTTCATTGTTTCCTCTATCCCCTACCTTTGCTGTAGTTTCACATTTCTCTTTAGTGAAGTATATCCTTTACCAAGTGTGCCAGTGTGCATCTGCATATGGGGGACTCATTTAGTCTTCATGTTTCTGAAAATGTCTTTTTGCCCTCACTCTTAAATAATAGTTTACTTAGATATAAAATTCTATGTTGACTGCTGTTTTCCCTTAACCTTCAAGGGATATTACTACATTATCTTTTGGCCACAGTTATTACCGAAAATAAGTCCACTGTCAGCCTAATGGTTCCTACTGGTTATCTCATCTGTTCTCTCTGGCAGTTTTAGGAGTTTCTTCTTGTTATCAATGATCTGTATGTTCACTGTGATATGTCATGCTCTGTCTACAGTGTCCTTTTCATCAGAGAACACATCTGCGATTATGAAAATCTTCAGCTTTAATCTCCTATTAAAACCTAATATCCCTCTTTTTCTATTGATTGGAATAGTTTCAGAAGGAATGGTACCAACTCCTCCTTGTACCTCTGGTAGAATTCGACTGTGAATCCATCTAGTCCTGGATGTTTTTTGGTTGATAGGCTATTAATTATTGCCTCAATTTCAGAGCCTACTATTGGTCTATTCAGGGATTCAACTTCTTCCTGGTTTAGTCTTGGGAGAGTGTAAGTGTCCAGGAAATTATCCATTTCTTCTAGATTTTCTAGTGTATTTGCGTAGAGGTGTTTATAGTATTCTCTGATGGTAGTTTGTATTTATGTGGGATCAGTGGTGATATCCCCTTTATCATTTTTTATTGCATCTATTTGATTCTTCTCTCTTTTATTTTTTATTAGTCTTGCTAGCAGTCTATCAATTTTGTTGATCTTTTCAAAAAACCAGCTCCTGATTCATTGATTTTTTGGAAGGTTTTTTTGTGTCTCTATCTCTTTCAGTTCTGCTCTGATCTTAATTATTTCTTGCCTTCTGCTAGCTTTAGAATGTGTTTGCTTTTGCTTCTCTAGTTCTTTTAATTGTGATGTTAGGGTGTCAATTTTAGATCTTTCCTGCTTTCTCTTGTGGGCATTTAGTGCTATAAATTTCCCTCTACGCACTGCTTTAAATGTGTCCCAGAGATTCTGGTATGTTGTATCTTTGTTCTCATTGGTTTCAAAGAACATCTTTATTTCTGCCTTCATTTTGTTATTTACCCAGTAGTCATTCAGGAGCAGGTTGTTCAGTTTCCATTTAGTTGAGCGGTTTTGATTGAGTTTCTTAGTCCTGAGTTCTAGTTTGATTGCACTGTGGTCTGAGAGACAGTTTGTTATAATTTCTGTTCTTTTACATTTGCTGAGGAGTGCTTTACTTCCAACTATGTGGTCAATTTTGGAATAAGTGTGATGTGGTGCTGAGAAGAATGTATATTCTGTTGATTTAGGGTGGAGAGTTCTGTAGATGTCTATTAGGTCTGCTTGGTGCAGAGCTGAGTTCAATTCCTGGATATCCTTGTTAACTTTCTGTCTCATTGATCTGTCTCATGTTGACAGTGGGGTGTTAAAGTCTCCCAAGAACAAAGCTGGAGGCATCATGCTACCTGACTTCAAACTATGCTACAAGGCTACAGTAACCAAAACAGCACGGTACTGGTACCAAAACAGAGATATAGACCAATGGAACAGAACAGAGCCCTCAGAAATAATATCACACATCTGCAGCCATCTGATCTTTGACAAACCTGACAGAAACAAGAAATGGGGAAAGGATTCCCTATTTAATAAATAGTGCTGGGAAAATTGGCTAGCCATAAGTAGAAAGCTTTAACTGGATCCTTTCCTTACTCCTTATATGAAAATTAATTCAAGATGGATTAGAGACTTAAATGTTAGACCTAAAACCATAAAAACCCTAGAAGAAAACCTAGGGAATACCATTCAGGACATAGTCATGGGCAAGGACTTCATGTCTAAAACACCAAAAGCAATGGCAACAAAAGCCAAAATTGACAAATGGGATCTAATTAAACTAAAGAGCTTCTGCACAGCAAAAGAAACTACCATCAGAGTGAACAGGCAACCTACAGGATGGGAGAAAATTTTTGCAATCTACTCATCTGACAAAGGGCTAATATCCAGAACCTATAAAGAACTCAATCAAATTTACAAGAAAAAAATGAACAACCCCATCAAAAGTGGGCAAAGGATATGAATAGACACTTCTCAAAAGAAGACATTCATACAGCCAACAGACACATGAAAAAATGCTCATCATCACTCACCATCAGAGAAATGCAAATCAAAACCACAATGAGATACCATCTCACACCAGTTAGAATGGCAATCATCAAAAAATCAGGAAACAACAGGTGCTGGAGAGGATGTGGAGAAATAGGAACACTTTTACACTGTTGGTGGGACTGTAAACTAGTTCGACCATTGGGGAAAACAGTGTGGTGATTCCTCAAGGATCTAGAACTAGAAATACCATTTGACCCAGCCGTCCCATTACTGGGGATGTACCCAAAGGGTTATAAGTCATGCTGCTATAAAGACACATGTACACGTATGTTCATTGCAGCACTATTCACAATAGCAAGGACTTGGAATCCACCCAAATGTCCATCAGTGACAGACTGGATTAAGAAAATGTGGCACGTATACACCATGGAATACTATGCAGCCATAAAAAAGGATGAGTTCGTGCCCTTTGTAGGGACATGTATGCAGCTGGAAACCATCATTCTCAGCAAACTATCGCAAGAACAGAAAAGCAAATACCACATATTCTCACTCATAGGTGGGAACTGAACAATGAGATCACTTGGACGCAGGAAGGGGAGCATCACACACCGGGTCCTATTGTGGGGAGGGGGGAGGGGGGAGGGATAGCATTAGGAGATATACATTATGTAAATGATGAGTTAATGGGTGCAGCACACCAACATGGCACATGTATACATATGTAACAAACCTGCACGTTGTGCACATGTACCCTAGAACTTAAAGTACAATTAAAAAAAAAAAAAAAACCTAATATCTAATCTCTTAATGTTTCTCCATCATTCCTTCCATCCTCTTCTTTTGGAACATCTACCAAGTATATGTTACAGCCTCTCAATGGATCTTTCACGTCTGCTAACCACTGTACTAAAAATCATCTCTTTGTCACTCTGGACTAAGTTCTGTGTTTATGTCTCAAAACTGTTTCCGAATTTACTACTCTCTTTGGATCTAATCTAGAGTTTTTCTTTGAGGTTTTATTTTGGTAACTGCTTTTTTTTTTTAATTCCAGTATATATTTGGTTTTTCTAAATACCCACCTGGTTTTGTTTTATTTATATCTGCTTTGTGTTTCGTAGTTCCTTAGTTGCTATTAATGAATGCAATGCTTTAATTTATGCCTTTGAGCAGTCTGGACATCCTTAAAGTCTTGGTAAGACTGTTTCAAAGATAAAAAAATTTTTATCTCTAGGCATTTCATGCTTCAATTAATAATTTTGATTATTTTCTAGGCTTTCTTCTTTAGTTTTAGATTTCTTCATTTGTTATAGCAGCTACATCTTGAAAGAGAGAGAGAGAGTATGTGTGTGCGTGTGTGTGATATTTTTCTCTCATCCTATTTGTCTAGCAGTTTTGGGAATTTATAGTTGTCTCCATCTGACCTTTTCTCAGGCCCCTAGTGTAGCACCAGGTGGAATTCGTTCTGCAGTGATATTGGGGCTATCACAAATCTAGTTATAGGGCAGCAGGTATCTGGCCAAGTTCCTGGCCAGGAAGTGCATCTACAGCCTGCTTTCCAAGCCAAGAACCCTGTGTAAAATGTAGTCTCAGGAAGTAGTCGATAATTGCTTTCTCTTAATAGACTTTTTTTCTGTAGAGGGAGGAGCTTCATTCAAACCCCTGGCTTCCATAGTGAATCGTCTTCTGATCCACTATTATGCATGAAGTACTTTCGTTTCTATTACATGGCAGGAGTCAAGATTCAAGCTAATACTGTGTGCCTACAGGCCTGGAACATAACAGAATCATGGCTTCAGACCCACTCACCACATTGTGATTAATTTCTAGTTCTATTCAATGACACTGTTAATTTTTTTAACCCTCTCTTCTTATATTTTAATAGGCATTTAATGTGTTTGAAGCAGAGCAGGTGGATCAAAGTATTCATTCTTGATGCTTTATCTTGACTGGAAGTCCAATCCACATTGTAAAGTTTTTCATTTTATTTGAAAATTCATTTAATTTTAGTTTCTGAAAGCTACATGTTATAGCTAGATAACTACATGCTGAAAGTAATTTTTGTTGTTGAGACAGGGTCTCATTCTGTTGCCCAGGCTGGAGTGTAGTGGCATGACCATGGCTCACTGTACCCTTGACCTCCAGAGCTCAAATTATCCTCCCTCCTCGGCCTCTAAAGTAGCTGGGACCCCAGGTGTGTGCCACCGTGTCTGGCTATTTTTTTTTTATAGAGATGGGGGTCTCCCTGTGTGGCCCAGGTTGGTCTCAAACTCCTGGACTCAAGCAATCCTCCCATCTTGGCCTCCCTAAGTACTGGTATTACAAGCTCTAGCCCCTGTGCCTGGCCTGAAAGCAATATATTTTGCTAAAATAATTTAACTCATATTTATTAAACACTTTCCCAAATGTATAAGCATTTTATTGTTTTAGAGAAAATAAGGCAACTTAAAAGTCTGTTGTATTTGTTCCAATTTTAATATATGTGCTGCCAAAATGAGCACAAAAGTCTGTTGTATTTGTTGAGGGTTTCTGTGCCCTTCATAGAACATGGTACCTCCCCCAGAAAACCATCTTAGAAAACTCTACAATTCAACTTCAGAACTGGATAGAGAAAGTGCACAATCCATTTGTCAATAAAAGTCAGCCTGGGCCAGGTGCAGTGGCTCACGCCTGTAATCCCAGCACTTTGGGAGGCTGAGGTGGGCAGATCATGATGTCAGGAGACGGAGACCATCCTGGCTAACATGGTGAAACCCTGTCTCTACTAAAAATACAAAAAAATTTAGCCGGGTGTGGTGGCATGTGCCTGTAGTCCCAACTACTCGGGAGGCTGAGGCAGGAGAATTGCTTGAGCTGGGGGGGCGGAGGTTGTGGTGAGCTGAGATCACGCCACTGCACTCCAGCCTTGGTGACAGAGTGAGACTCTGTCTCAAAAAAAAAAATTAATTAATAAATAAAAATAAAAATAAATAAATAAATAAAAATAAAAGTCACCCTGATATAGTGGCAAAGAGGCTTGGGAATTTCTGGGAATCACTCAGTCCTGGCTTTAAGTTCCAGTTCCACTGATGACTAAACTTATGACTTTGGGCAGATTACACAACTTTTTAAGCTTCCTTCTCCTCATTTTAATGTGGTGATAATAATAGAAACTGATAGAAGTATTTGAGAATTAAATGATGTAATATGCATGAAATGCATACACACAGCGCCTGGCACACAGGAAGTGCCCAACAAATATTAGCCATTGTGGCCATTATGAGTAAATCGTATGTTTGTCAACTAGCTTTGATAAATGAAACAACAAAATCATGATGTCAAGACATTAATGGAAAGTTCATCTGAAAGAGTAACAGAAAAATAAACTCACTCTTTTACAGTATACATATATTATGGGTAGTCCAAACAATGAAAACCACATCAATCACAAAATCAAAGTGCAAAAATCGCTAGCATTCCTATACAACAACAACAGGCATGCAGACAGCCAAATCATGAATGAACTCCCATTCACAATTGCTGTGAAGAGAATAAAATGCCTAGAAATACAGCTAAAAAGGGAAGTGAAGGACCTCTTCAAGGAGAACTGTAAACCACTGCTCAATGAAATCAGAGAGGGTACAAACAAATAGAAAAATATTCCATGCTCATGAATAGGAAGAATCAATATCATGAAAGTGAAGTGGTCATACTACCCAAAGTAATTTATAGATTCAATGCTATTCCCATTAAACTACCATTGACATTCTTCAAAGAATTAGAAAAAACTATTTTAAAATTCATATGGAACCAAAAAAGAGCTTATATAGTCAAGACAATCCTAAGAAAAAAGAACAAAGCTGGAGGTATCACATTACCCAAGTTCAAACTATACTACAAGGTTACCGTAACCAAAACATCATGGTACTGGTACAAAAATAGACACATAGACCAATGGAACAGAATAGAGAACTCAGAAATAAGAACACACACCTACAACCATCTGATCTTTGACAAATCTAACCAAAACAAGCAATGGGGAAAGGATTCCCTATTTAATAAATGGTGCTGGGAGAACTGGCTAGCCATACACAGAAAATTGAAATTGGACCCCTTCCTTACATCTTATACAACAACCAACTCAAGTTAAAGACTTAAATGTAAAACTGAAAACCATAAAAACCCTAGAAGAAAATCTAGGCAATACCATTCAAGACATAGGCATGGGCAAAGATTTCATGATGAAAACACCAAAAGCAATTGTAACAAAAGCAAAAATTGACAAATGGGATCTAATTAAATTAAAGAGTTTCTGCACAGCAAAATAAACTATCATTGGAGTGAACAGACAACCTACAGAATGGGAGAAAAAGTTTGCAATCTATCCATTTGACAAGGGTCTAATATCCAGATTCTACAAGGAACTTAAACAAATTTACAAGAATAAAACAAACAACCCCATTAAAAAGTGGGCAAAGGACATGAACAGACACTTCTCAAAATAAAACATTCATGCAGTCATGATCATTGCAGAAATGCAAATTAAAACCATGATGAAATGCCATCTCACACCAGTCAGAATGGTGATTATTAAAATGTCAAGAAACAACAGATGCTGGGGAGGTTGCAGAGAAAAAGGAATGCTTTTACACTGTTGATGGGAGTGTAAATTAGTTCAACCAATGTGGAAGACAGTATGGTGATTTCTCAAAGATCTGGAACCAGAAATATCATTTGACCCAGCAATCCCATTACTGGGTATATACCCAAAGGAATATAAATCATTCTGTTATAAAGATACATGCACACATATGTTCATTGCAGCACTATTAGCAATAGCAAAGACATGGAATCAACCCAAATGCCCATCATTGGTAGACTGGATAAAGAAAATATGGTACATATACACCATGGAATACTATGCAGCCATGAAAAGAAATGAGATTATGTCCTTTGCAGCAACATGAATCGAGCTGGAAGCCATCATCCTCAGCAAATGAATGCAGGAACAGAAACCCAAACACTACATGTTATCACTGTAAGTGTGAGCTGAACAATGAGAACACATGGATACAGGGAGGGGAGCAATACACACTGGGGTCTGTTGGGGGATGTGGTGGGGAGAGGGAGAGCATTAGGAAAAATAGCTAATGGATGCTGGGCTTAATACCTAGGTGATGGGATGATCTGTGCAGCAAACCACCATGGCAAACGTTGACCTATGTAACAAAATCTACACATTCTACCCTCCGGAAGTAGAAGTTGATGAAAAAAATAAAAATGAAAACCACATCAATCTCTATCACATGAACAATAGTGTTATATAAAACCACAGTCTTTTGAAGAAAATTTGATTCAACTGAGTTTTCTTGACTAGTAATTCTTTTTGTGTGTTTTTTTTTTTTTTTTTTTTTTTTTTTGAGATGGATCTTGCTCTGTCGCCCAGGCTGGAGTGCAGTGGCGCCATCTTGGCTCACTGCAAGCTCCGCCTCCCGGGTTCACGCCATTCTCCTGCCTCAGCCTCCCGAGTAGCTGGGACTATAGACACCGCCACAACGCCAGGCTAATTTTTTGTTTTTGGTAGAGACGGGGTTTCACTGTGTTAGCCAGGATGGTCTTGATCTCCTGACCTCGTGATCTGCCCGCCTCGGCCTCCCAAAGTGCTGGGATTACAGGCGTGAGCCACCGCGCCCGGCCCTTGACTAGTAATTGTAATCAAATTTGTCCCAGCCTCCAGTGGCCAAAATATCATTTTCAAATTTTTAATAGCTATGAATCAAAAATCTTTCCAGGAGGAAATATTAAGTTCCTGCTTTTCATGTGACTAAAATATTATCATTTCAACATTATTGTACTCTTCTACTCTTATTAGTAGTTTCTATTAATGAAGAGGTGTTTTCTTCCTCTAGGAGTTTAAAAAATATCCCAGCAAACTAAAGGATGATCTCAGTCTGAGGAGAACAGTTCAGCTATGTGATGATGCAATCCCTATAAATATTGGCCTGTTAGACAAGGGCTCCATGGCTTAAGTGGCCTAGTTTAACAATTAAAGCCAACCTGCTTGGTCCCTTGTGGTCATAAAACCAAGAACCTAGGGATTCAGTACAATCCCGGGGGACTCAACTTTAAAAGCACCTTATTTAACTTGCTTTTAAAAATAGTGCACCAAGTTTTCATGTGTTTTACTTGGCAGACACACTGACTTGGGGGTTGGTCTTTCGCCTGGTTTGGCGTCAGTGCAACACATTTTGTTGATGGATGGAGGGAGGAAGTATGCTAAAACGAGACAGTGATGCATGTAGAAAAGCTTGTGTCTCATTCAAAGAATAATGAGACATCTAGAGGGGAAAAGAGAGGTCAGAAGCAGGGTTTCTGCTAAAGAGAAAAAGGGCTGTATTGCCAGGGCTGAATTCACATCATCTTTGGAACAAGTGTCAATGTTAGAACATATGACACTTCTTTCTTTGGGAGCTGAATAGGAGCCTAGACATGCTAGGTCTTTAAGGACACATTTAGAGGCTTCTGGGTTCACCTTCAACACCAGTCCCGGTTGCCAGTTCACTATTCCTTAGACCTTAAGGTGAACTCCACTGAAGAGTAGGCATATTTACATTGGAAGACTGTATGACTCTCCACTCTTTGCCCTAAAGTTTAGAGGGACTGTGCCAAGCACTGTGGTAAATAGGAGATTGGGGGGTTGTCAGCTTTCTGGCGTTGTTATTGCTAAGGAAGGACGTCAAGAGAAAATAGAGAAGGGAGGCAAGGACAGAACCTTAGAGCATTAGGAGAACTATATTAGTTTAGTTTGTAAATGTGCAAACTGAATCTTTTATGATCTGACATTCCTGTCCCTAATTCCTCTGTTCAGACTCTTTCCTGTCTTTGGATTTCCTTCAGCCATTTCTAGAGGTCTACCTCAGATGGAAGTAATCTTTCTCAACGTGATATCTGCTCCTCTTTCGTGGTACTGACCAATCTGTACTTCTTGCTATAGTTATTTGCACACCATGTACTTATATGTTTGAAGATCTGTTTTGTGAGTTAGAAAACTCAGCTTCCTACCATTGTGGTCCAGATCCTCAGGGAGTGTCCTGAAGATGATGGTGATGGTAACAGTGAGGAGGCAGATGATGAAGATGATGATGATAATGGTAGTACATCGGAGCACAGCAAGTATGTCTTTGCAAGCAGAATATCCTTGGTTTGAACTTAACTCTGCCATTTGCTAATTGTAAGGCACTTAGCAAGTTCCTCAACTTAGCTGAGTAAAGTCATTTTGAGGATTAAATGAATTAACCTACATTAATATATGCTGTATTCTAGAGCACACAATAATATGTGATCTAGAAATATTCAATTCTGTTTTCTTCTCTGCCTCCCCCTTACCCAGTCCATGATGGTTCCGAGTATATAAAGAGCTTCCATCTTCAATGCAGTAGTCAGGAGTCTTCCCCTGATGGAAACCCAGCTTAAACAAATGAAATGATAGATCTTTTTATTCATGTAATTGCAAGAGCAAGGCTAGGCTTGATCCAGCATGCAAATGACATGATCAGAACCCAGTTTTCCTCTCTTCATTTCTTGACTGCTTTCTCTGTGATTTTTCAGTTCTCAGGTGGGCTCTATTCATCTCTAGCTGCTCCAGCCAAAGTCCTAGAATTTTATCCAACTGGTTTCGATTGGCCTGGCTTAGCTCACATGCCCATCCCTGAACCAACTGCTATGGCCTGGGGGAAATGATGGCCCGAGTGGCTAAGTTGGGCGTCTTATATTTTCTCTGAGCTGAGGGTGAGAACAGCTCCATCCAATCCACATGTGCCAAGAGAATTGAAGAGGTAGCTTCCCAAGGAAAATCAGGGGGCTGTGACCAGAAGAAGGTGATCCAGTGACAGGCAAAACTAACAGATGCCAATCATCTACATGACTGCAGTGGAGCTAAATGCACCTAGGGAAAGCTTTTCTTCTGCCTTGTGCAATTTCTAAACACTTTGAGGTGACATGTAGATGCCTATAGACCTCAGTGGTTTTGGACTTATTACTTTCCCAGTGCTATGGTGTTTGTTTGTTTTTGGAGAAGGAGGGAGGATCTAGTGAGCTAAGTGAAGTTTTGGGAATATGATGCTTCTCTCAGTGTCCTAAGGAAAAAGATGGCACACTCAACGCATTGAGTATAAGGAATATTTACATGGATATGGGCAGGGTTAGTCGACAAGGGGTTGGGAAGCTCTGTGAATCTTGCTGGAGGCAGTGAGGAGCAGGAAGGGGATTACGAGTCCAGTGAGAGTTGGACCTGTAGAAGAGGGGCTCCTCAACTAGTCTGTGGCCTTGGAGGGGTACAGCTACTGCCTGAGCTACAGAAAGGCAGGGAGGGAGCAGGAAAATAAATAACCCAGCCTCCCTCTACTCCCATCCTCCATTTTCATGCTGGTGCCTCCTATTGACTAAACCAGTCAGAAGCTGTAGGGCAAGGGAGGCCAAGTGATACAGTCCACAGAGACAGGCAGAGAAGGGCAGAGAACCAAGAACAGCCAGCAAGGTCCTACTGTTCTGCAAGGTTTGTTGTCTGGGAGGAAAGTGTAGTGTGTTAGACACTTGGCTCATGATCAGTGGAGTTGGGGGAAGGGGGTGTTTAGTCAGCGTCTAGCTAAATTCTGATTTATTCTCTTTGCTTTTGGAAATGTAATAATCTCTCCATCAAAGCTCCATCTATCTGCCAAAATAATGCATGTCCTTTTGTACAAATGAAAGAATTACTGCTATTATGCAAACACTGAAAAGGGTAACACATTTGCATGCAGAGGGGAAAAAAGAAAAATCCTATTTGGAATAAAATTAAGTATACCAATGTGGCAACAAGATACATGAGTATCCATTTAACACTTGGATGGGAGCAGGACTAACTTTCATTGCCAACCCCAATGAAATAATGGAAGCCAAAAAGAAAATACTCTGAAAATAGAGCCCTGGATAGAATAAATGGGAATTGGGAATTTCTGGCCATTTTAACACTCCCCCCTCAACAGAAACAAAAGATTAAAATAAAGGTTTTTACAAATACTAACCATGAATATTAATGTTCTGTAGCTGATGCCTGAACCAAGTTCCTCATTAAAAAGGCCTTTCGGCAGAGAAATGTTAGCATGCAGGGTTTGGAACTGGTGTGAGGCTGTGTGGAGAATATGCTTTGCATCTGAAACCAGAAGGAAGGCAGATGCATTAGATTCAGAACTTGTCAGATGTTGATGATATTGTTTGATCATTGGGAAATAAGAGCTTAGAAAAGAAGGCAAAGGAATCACTTATTCTGGAGAAGAGAAAGTTGAAGTGTCACCTGAGGGGATATTCAGTTCATGAAAGGCTTCCCTGTATTCCAGGTCCCGCATGTTATATTGACACTGCTGGTTTGCTTGTCTGTGTCTCAACCAGAATGGGAGTGGACAGGGGGCAGGGACTATGTCTATCAATACCGTATTCTCCTCTGGAGCTCCTGTGCTTAGCACAGAGTAGGCACCTAAGGAATGTTGAATTGAGAATGCACCATAGAATTTTAGAGCCCAAAGTAGCCTCGGAAATCACCAATTTCAATGGTTCTAAACTAATAGATGTGCTTGGGTTGGGGATTTGGGCGGTGGTGGTTGGGGGGAGAATAAGGAAAATGAGATGAATCTGGGAGGGATTTTTTTGAAACGCACCACTCCCAAACCCACCTGCCACTCTAGCCCTGACAACATATGTGGTACATCAAGACCCAACGAAAGTGAACATTGCACTTTTGAAAGATTCACTGGTAACATCCTCCCCAACCATGCGGAGAACCACTGCCCAATACTTACCCACCCAACTACCCCACAATCTTTCCTGCTTCCAGGGTTCAGCTCAGTGCCTGGTGCAAAACACATGCCACCAGCAGTTGCTGAGTGAATGACTGTCACAAGAGAGATGTTTAGAAGAAGTAGTAATTATTTACCCAAGGCCACACACAGCCAGGTTATAAAGGATTATCATATGTGCAAAACTCTTAGAGAACAATGGCATTTAGTAAATGCCATCCAAGTGTGAGCTGTCACTAGAATTATTATTGCAGAGGAACTGCTGACCAACTTTTTTCAACACCTGCCTCTCCATTCCTAAAATCAGGGAAAAGCTGAATGCATTCATTTGTGAATGAGGACATTGGTCAGGACTTTCTGTTTATAGGTGTCCTTAAATAGTGGGACCAGCCCTCAGAGGAAGCTTGGGATTCCCTTGCTCCATCCTCTGCTGAAGTATTAAAATGTGATGGGCGCTCATCTTTCAAGGTTGATTAAGATTAGATGCAGTGGCCCGGCACGGTGGCTCAAGCCTGTAATCTAGCACCTTGGGAAGCCGAGACAGGTGGATCACAAGGTCAGGAGATCGAGACCATCCTGGCTAACCCGGTGAAACCCCGTCTCTACTAAAAAATACAAAAAACTAGCTAGGCGAGGTGGCGGGGGCCTGTAGTCCCAGCTACTCGGGAGGCTGAGGCAGGAGAATGGCGTGAACCTGGGAGGTGGAGCTTGCAGTGAGCTGAGATCCAGCCACTGCACTGCAGCCTGGGCGACAGAGCAAGACTCCGTCTCAAAAAAAAAAAAAAAAAAAAAAAAAAAAATTAGATGCAGCTTTCGTGGAGGCAAAAAGTAGACTAGAGCTAAAAGCTTCCTAGGACCAGGAATCACACCATCACACAACTCTATAATCTTCATTTGGAAACTGCATTACTACTATTGAATGCACCGAAATGGATGAAAGAAACGACAGCTCTATCTCATTATCTCTCGGTCTGTACAACTGATCATAATTACAGTTTATTTATTTGATGATAGATATAGTTTTGGTAGTATAGTGTGTCATTAAAAGCATGGATTCTGTGAGTGTACTAAATACCACTAAATTGTATGATTTAAGATGGCTAAAATGGTGAATTTATGTTATATAGATTTACACACACACACACACACACACACGCACACACGCATAAAGCGGCTGGATTCTAGAGCCAGATAGTTTGAGTTTGAATACTGGTTCTGTTACCTACAGGCTGTGTGACTTTGGTGGGCAAGTTTCCCAACCTCTCTGTGCTTCTGTTTCTTCATCTGTAAATGGGATAATAATAGCACTTACTTTCTGAGGCTGCTGTAAGGATTGAATGAGCTCATACATGCAATACTCCTGGAGCTGTGGCATGTAGCAAATGCAATCCAAGCATGAGCTTTCGTTAGTATTAACATTGCAGATGACATTCCCACAGAGAGATGAGGCTGTTGTTAACTTTTGTTGCTTGTCTACAATGATATGCATTATTTAATAGATGAAGTACAGATTGACAACTGAAGTTATCTTAGTTGTATGATATTGAGTCAGACTGTGCCTGTTTGTGAGAGAGAATAGTTTGTTTTCCTAGGCATCGTGTTAATATAAATGATTTATTTTGCATTCCTGAATCACAGAATCTCAAACACTAGAAAAGGGCTCACAGCTTATCTCAGCCTGAATAGAGAAGAAACTGACTTGCCCAAGGTTACACAACTAGCTGTGGCCTGGTCTTCTAATTGCTAGAGCACCGCTCTGTCTGCTCATCACCATAGCTACAACAACTCAGTGCATGGAAATGCATTTTGTTTTCACATCTGTAATCTTTAAAGTGAAACACACACACACACATGAATCAAGGTGCAGACAGTATTTCAATTTTGCAAGGAGTCATAGGCATTTAATTGGAATGTACCATGTTTTCTGTTTTGAAGGGAGATGGTTAAGACTGCATTAATGTAACAGGGTTCCTAGTTAAAAGTAACAGAAACAAGCTCAGGCTAACTTGAATAGTCAAGGAATTTATTGGAAGGATATTGGGTAGCTTGAGAATTGAAATGGGGTTGGTGAACTATGCTCAGAAAATAACCACAACAAGAGGTCAGGGAGTGGCTGCCAAAGCCAAGGTCACCCCTTAGAATTGGTCTGGTAAGGATGCTGCCAGGCACAGCTGCCCCTGAACATGCAATGCCAAAGCCCCAGATCTTGCACAACACAGCAGCCAGTGGACTCTCATCTTTGGTGGCGCAGCTGTTCTGTGTACTTTCACCTGCTCTCATCTGTGTCTTTGCATCACTTGTCATGATTCCAAGTCCCAGAAGGAGTATCTGGTTAGCTGGGCTGGGTTAGATGTCTGAGACCAAGTGTGGTTGGCCAGTGGGGGTGTGGGACAGGGCACAGAGAGAAGGTTCCTACCTATAACCAAGGTTTACAAAGGAGGACTCCTCCCATTTGGATTCTCCCCACATAGGAAGGTATTAGAATGCTGAGTAATTGAAAAAAAAATTAACAAAAAACCCCAAAAAATCCATGTCAATCAGGAAAATCTAGAAATGATGCCTAGACCAGCAGCTTGCCTTTTGCCCTCTCTGGAGTCAGCATCCTCTACTCTGCCTGTTCTCCCCCTACTCCCTTCCATCCCCATCACCCCCCATGCAGGAGGAAACAGATGTTCCAAGCAGAACTACAAGGTCAAATGATTCTTTTACAGCTTTGTTAACTTCAGTCACTGCCAGATTCACCCCTATAACCCTCGAGCATCTTCCTACTCAATTAGAATAAAATTCAACCACTTTACTGTTTTTTTTATTGTGATAAATTTACATAACATAAAATTCACCATTTTGGTCATTTTAGAGGAAACAATTCAGTGGCATTTAGTACACTTACACGGTTGTGTGACCATCACCACTGTTTTATTTCAGAACATTCTTACTATTCCCCAGATGAAACCCCCTACCTATTAAGCAATCACCCTCCATTCCTGCCATTCCTTAGACCCTGGAAACTGTGAATCTGCATCCTGTCTCTATGGATTTGCCTATTCTGGAAATTTCATAGAAATGAAGTGATATAATATATAGCTGCCTTCCTGGAATACCTACTCCTCCCCCTGCTCCGGGCCCTCCACGGCCTCATCTCAGCGTAGGATGGGGAACCAGCACCAGTTACTCAACCCTTCCCTGACGATATCTCAGAAAGCAGAGGGAACCGCAGAAGAGAGAGGAATCTGAAAAACCATTGGAAAGACACTAAGAATCCCCTGGGAGCTGTCCACCATAGAGAGAGGACACTGAGGAAGAACAGCACTTGGAATCAACGTATGGGGTGGTTTTCCAAGGCACAGGGCTGCCCAGCAGGGACTCTGCAGCAAACCAGCATATTTAAGCCCAGATTATAAGACCAGAGGCCCTCCCCTGTTTCCATCCTCCACCCCAATCCATACTCCTGTCAACTTAACCAGAAAAAGCATAAGTTAGGGCTATGCTAACAGTCAAGATGGCTGTCTTAACTAGGGCAATGTTAAAATAATGTAACCAGGAGATGGTAAAGTAGAATAGCTTAAATTAGATAGGGATGCATTTGTCTCATACATAACAATTCCAAAATGAGTGTTTTAGACTGGTGGGCAGCTCTCCTCCACATTGTCATCCAGGGACAAAGATTGACTACAGAGCTGTTATCTTCAACACAGGGCTTCTAAGGTGTCTGTAGTGAGGGTTCAGTAGGCCAACTGGGATATGACACCATGCAAAGCTTGAGCTCACCTGTAGGATTAGTATATACTTTAAACCAGCAGTCAGTATCTGGTCCTGTCTCCTTCATAGCATGAACTGTGGGGTAGGAAACACGGGGAAGCATTAGGAGTGACCCTTGTAACTATCACAGCTAATACTCCACTTAATAGAACTTTCGCTTTCCATCTCCATGATCTTGAGCCTGAATATTCCTAAGGGAGGAATGTTCCCACCAAGGAATTGGAAGCTGAGCCTGTCTTTGGCCATTTTGGAACTCACACCATTGAACCAACAGGAAGAGGAGGGATCACTATATTGGTCTATACCAACCAACAGGAAGAGGAGGGATCACTATATATTCTATACCAAGAAGAAAGCAGGTTGCTGCCATGCAATAGGGCTGGGAAGACTATATTTTAAACTCAGGGGATTTCTGGGGTCACTTACCAGGACTTCCATGGACTTCCATGTCCAATAATGAAGGTCAATGGGAAACTGACCACCCACTGCAGAGAGGAGTAGTAAGGGCTCAGCTATTTGGGGATGAAGGTTTGGATCTCAGACCTTCTCAAGATAGGGTGATAAGTGTTTAGTAGAGGATAAAGTGATCACGGAATAAAAGGAAGCAGCGATAATTTGCTCCGGCCTCATGAAAGACTACAGAAGGGGAGACCATAGCAACCATACTTTTTTTTTATGCCAATTACACTATTTTATGTGAGGAGTGCTGATGGTAGCCAAGCTCAAAATTTAGGGTCCAGGTGAGAGTACACTGAAATGATGTCACCAGTAATAATACAGTGGCTGATAACTTGTGTCTCCTTGTGTTTGGGATGGGATTCTCATTTAAATGAAGGGAAAAAAGGGGACCTGGGTGGAAAATGGGGTGTTGTGGTTTGATTATTCTTTGTTCATGCTGCCATATCTGTTATCTGCATCTGTCTTAGTTCTTTCCCCAGGCTGATCCCTATAGACTATCATCCGGACTCCCTTGCTAGTGGGTTTTCTGTCTGAGTTAGTAGATGATACGTACTTGCAGGGTATTAGAGAATGGGAGGGAAGATAGGTCAAGGCAGTTTCTCCCATGGTCCTAGCCTTGAAGCCTCCCCTCTGATAGAAGCCAGATCTTTGACTGCAGCTCCTGAGGGAGCCCCTCCTCCATGGTTCCCACTCTCCTGTTCACTCTACTTGTCTCTTCTTTATTAGGGGTGGTAATGGTTCTCTGCTGCTGTTGGTATCTAGATGCCTCATCAGCTCTGCCCACACTTCTCTAAGTCCTCCCTTGATTGAGATCTCGTTAAGTGGGGTGAGCTCTGTTTCCTGCTGGACCTGACTGATGTAGTGTCCTTTTCCTCCCCGAACTCCTGAGCTCCTCAAGAATGGGACTATTGTCCCAGTCATCTCTATATGCAAAGGTTATCTGGTCATAGCATGTGAAATGATTCAATCACAACAGTGCTGAAGGTCTTTTCCCATGAATCTTGCAAAGCCAGAGGAGAGAACAAAGTTAACTAGCAGCATGCTAGTTAATTTCTTAATTTCTAACTATTTCTAGAAAAACAACCAGGATTCTTTCCATATTAACTCTTCCCTGAGGTCCCAGTAACTTCAGGTATGGCCCCAGTGTTCCAACACAGTATCTATCAGGGACCTATATAATGCTTTTTCAAATTAGGACGTTGATTAAATTGCATTTCCAAATGCATTATTTTTAAAAGGCTATGTATCCAGGAAGCCAGGTATGTGAAAACTTTCACACATAATTGCAAGTGCAGTGTATAAAACAATTTGCTCAAACCTTCAGGCTTCTAAGGTGCTTAATGCCTTTTATTAAGTGACTCTGCTCCACTAAATAACCATCCCTGGACTTCTTCCTTTAGGCCGTGTTGCTACAGATAAACTAATCTGTGCTTTGGAGTTGCCTAATATAGCACCACTTCCAACTGATTGAAAGTGGTCAGGGCTGGGAATGTAGACATGAGGACATGATGCCAAGCTAAATCTATAATCCAGGGGTCAGATCTGGGGAGGGAGAGAAGGCAGAGGAGAGTGATCTGGGAAGACTCATGTCAAAGAGTTTGGGTAGAAGAGGTCAGAATCTGAACAAGGGGTCCAAGGCCAACAAGGGGCATCAGCAAGAATGATGAAAGAAAGCAAGCAGGGCCACTTTGTAAGGTTCCTTTCCAGATTACTATCCTCCGCCCCCAACTATTCTCAGAGTATAGGAATAAGTGGCTGAAGTATAGGGGGCTAGCAGGGGAGGTGGAGATCAGGGTAACTCCTAGTACAGGCCAAAGATGAAGGATTTCTGTTTGCATTTCTAGTCTTATCTTTCTTTTGTTGGGTTAAACTGGACAGTCCTACTATCCTTAGTGCTTACTGGTAAAAGACAATATATTTAAATTTTCATGAGTGTATTTACCCTTCAGAAAGACTCATAGGATGTGAGAACTGGCAGAATTCTTTTTTTTTTTTTTTTTTTTTACATTTTTATTAGACTTTTATTTAGCCTCATTATTAGAACATAAGGGAGATCACAGATTTGATGCATGAAACTATTTTTAAATTCACACTTAAATACATTACGATTAAAATGAATTATCTTGAACCGCCCAGTCATTTCGCTATCTTTTGCTGAGTAGATAATCTGTGCCGTCATTGTGAAAAAGTCTTCATTTTAAGAAAAAAGTTTAGTTAACAAAAAATTTAACAAGTTTAACTTAGCAAAATACACTCAAAAGGAAATCACAGTACAAAGAAAGTTTTAAGTCAAGGCCTCACCAATTCCTCCAGTATTAGTATTGTGTCTCAATTTTCAAAACTCACTTTTAAAAAGCTTCAACTTAACCTAAAGGATCTTAAATGAAAATATAAATTAGAATGAACAAACATGAGAAACATTTCTTTGAATCTGGGAGCTGGTGCCTTTGAGTTTTCCAAAAAAGCACATCTCCCCAATGTGTTCACTGTGATGTGGTGTAAAAGGTCCATGTGTAACATACTGAAAGTCGGATAACTTCTCTCTGAAGTATACTAACAAAATGTTAATTGAGAAAAGCTGACAATAGTTTTAGTTTACTCAATAACACATGCTAGAAGAAAATTTTGCATGAGAAAACACTGAAGAGGTATATATATATAGAGAGAGACAGGGTCTCACTCTGTTGCCCAGGCTGGAGTGCAGTGGTGCATCTTGGTTCACTGCAACCTCCACCTCCTGGGTTCAAGTGATTCTTGTGCCTCAGCCTCCCGAGTAGCTGGGATTACAGGAGCCTGCCACCTCATCTGGCTAATTTTTGTATTTTTAGTAGAGAAGGGGTTTCACCATGCTGGCCAGGCTGGTTGTGAATTCCTGGCCTCAAGTGATCCACCCGCCTCGGCCTCCCGAAGTGTCGGGATTACAGGCCTGAGCCACTGTGCCTGGCCTAAAGAGGTAATTTTTGAATCCAGATTTCACAAACTCATAGTGCAAAATGGGTCCCACAGCTTCCTCCATTATGACTGCTCTTCACTGCTTGTTGGCGGCCTGTGAGAATTTGATTGAAATAACCCAAATGCTGCTAACAAAACAAGTCCTATTCACCCATGCTGTTCTGCCCGCTGTGGCCAGCCCCATCACAGCCGCTCACTGACTGGCTCTCCAGACAACTGTAGGCGGTCACGCCCATGCCTCGCATCCCCTGACTGCTGTAGGCTCCGTTGCTGGCCCCTGTTGTCAAATTCAGGAATAGTTCTATGTATCTGTACCGCATGCTGGCCGTGTCTCTGGACGTAGCTGCTACTGCTTCTTCCTGAGTAGCAAACTCAACATCTGCTTTGCCCGTCACTTTTCCATCTGGGCCCATCTCAATGTGGACTCTCACCGGGTTGAGAGGAGAGAAGAGGTTGTAAATGTCTCTCTTGGTCGCTTTGTATGGCAGCCCCTCATTCAGAGGCAGTGGTGGTGGTGCTCTGCCCTGTGACCTCACTGTCGCTGTATTTGTGGTCATACATTCCGGAGAGACAGTAGCTGAGGTTCCCCAACTCGGTGCACCTCGGCGGTGCAGAGGCCGCCGTGCTCCTCGTGGCTCCGTATCCTGCGCCTGCCTGCTTCACGATGCCAGGGTAGCTCCCGGCGGCCCCGGGCTGGTCACAGGGGTCCGGGGCCGCACGGATATGAGCCTCAGGGGGACCTGAGTCCGACCTAACTTCCTCCTGGCCGCTCTTGAACACCTCCATGTCCCTGTGCCTTGTCCTCTCCTTGGGCGTTCCAAGAGCCTTCTCAGCTAACTCCTGCGAGGCCAACTCCTGCGATTTCCAACCCTGAGAAGAACTGAACGATTTCTTCTTTGTGCATCCAGACGCGAGTGCTCGAAGTTCGTGCACGAAGCCCTAGTTGGCGCTGCCAGCACTGTTGGGACTGCGGTGTTTCCTTCAACACCCAATCCACCTCGGTTCTGTGGGACTTGAACACCGCAATGCGCCAGTGTCCCATGCTTTCTTGGTCTTTTTCCAGGGCCATTTTTACATCATCTCCTGATCCAAGTTCAACAAAAGCTTCACCATTCTGCCCACCCCTCTCTGGTGTGGATGAAATTTGCCTGCAGCCCAGTTGGGCGTGGTGCAGTTGGAGAGGACGTCCTGCGCATCCTCAACAGAGCAGGGCCAGGGCGGGCCACGGAGCCTGACCACAAAGTCCTCCCCTCCCTCAGGGCTCAGCAGCATGGACTCTTGATGGGGTGGATGTCAGGTGAGTGGGGTGTGGCTTTTTTTTTGTGGCACAGAGTCGGGCAGAACTGGTTTCTGTTGCTATCAAGCAAGCGTGGCTGGCAGCCAAGGGCCCCCAAATTCCACCGAAGCGCGACCATGCAGAGGGCTCCAGGGAATGTCCAGGTGCCTCTTTTTGTTCTCAGCCTGCATCAGAAGTCCACGTGGACTGGGGCAGATGTCTTCCGTGAGGTCTGAAGGCCCCGGCCCAATGAGCGTGTTTGGCTGAAAGCAGCGAACCCAGGCCCTTGGACCAGGTGACCACGTTCCCACAGCCTCCTCCCAGCACTCCAGCAGCCTCAGAGGTTATCTGTATTACTTTTATGTATGAAAAATGGAGGCCCAGAGACATTGTTACTGTTAGAACTGTTTATGGTATAGACAGAAAACTAAATTCCAACGATAAAGGGAATTGATTGGTTCACATAACTGAAGCGTATAGAGGTCTATCAGCTTCAGGTGTTGTTTGAACCAGTTGTTCACTGCCCAGCATTATAACCAACATTCTGTTTCTTTTCCCATTCTGCTTTCCTCAGTATTCTTTCACTGCCTGGCAATCTCATCTCTATCCTAGGGGTCACACGTGGCTGCATTATCATTGATCTATCATTAATCTATCATTGATAGGATCTACAACAGGCAGAGGAATCTTTTCTTTGCCAGAAGCCCTTTGCAAGTGTGTTTCAAATCCCTTTGCTCTGATTGGGTTTCATGACTGCCCTTGAACTAACTTCTGTAGCCAGGCGGATGGGCTAGAAACAATGGCTTTAAGACAATCAGGCCCAACTCCTGGAGTCTGGGGTCAGGTGAACAACCATAATATCATATAGGTTAGAATGGAGAAAAAGTGGTTTCCTAAATTTTTGGGGGGGTTCCAATGGTGGGAGAATAAAGAAATGGATACTGAGAAGACTGACAGCAGGTGTCCAAGGGCAATGTCTTGTCCAATGTCAAGCCGCTGGTCATGCTAAGCTGTGACTGAAATCCAGCTCTCCTCACTCAACGTTTGCAGATGGATGGTTATATAATTCCATTTAAGGTACATGTTTCACAATAGCCATCCAAACAGAACCATGGATTTTCTTGCTTACATCCTGTTTATTCTTCAACTATGATTAAAAATATGTACTAAAACACACTTTGCCATTTAGTCACAGTGATGAAGACAATTGTCTGAGTTAACTAATTTTGTATCTTATTAAAGCATGACGGATTTCAGGAGAAATTAAGATTTTAGAGAATGAGAGCTATCATTTAAATAAGTGTCCTTCAGTCTTACTAGGGTCTTGGCAGTGTTCTGGAATGTTTTTCAGAAGAGGAATAAATTTTTTTGATAACTATATGAGATGCCTCCAGCCTGGATTTTCATCTCTGTGATCAAAAGATTCGTTAATGTCCTATATTGAGATCCCTTTCTCTTACTCAGGAATTATGGAGGCAGAGAAACAGAAAAGAAGGCACAGCCCTCGAGGAACTCCATGTTTGATGGGAGAGGCAGATAACAAAGCAGGTAGGTGAAATACCATGACAGTGAGTGAGTGGGTGGGAAAATCAAGTGCCTTGAGAACACAGAGGAAGGCAGAATGTTGGGATCAGGGAAGGCTTTCTCAAGTGAGCTGGATGGGAGCACAGAGGGGTTCTATGGAGGGGGCTCATAAGTATTTAGGCATGAAACCTCATAGATTATGTGAAACCCCAAATAATTCAGAAGGGCAGAGATGTAAGGGCAAGGTAAGGAGTAGGGCGAGAAGGTGCAGACAGGGAGCCTGGAACAGAGTAATGGAGGGTCTTGGGGCTTGTATTATGGAGCTTGGTGTCTTTCCTGTAGGTGATGGAATGCTTCTAATGAATTTTCAGTACAGACATGGTTTGCGTCTTGGACACATTTCTATATCAGATTCTTTGGTTGAAGATAATTCTAATTAAGTTCCTACAGGGGAGTGCATTGGAGATATATGGGATCTTTCAGAAAACCCAATAAAAATCTGAAGAACCCAGGCTCTTAAGGAATTTCCCAGGACCTATATAGCAGGAATCAACTGCAAGTCCCCTTGGTCAGGAAGTATCAGGGCCAACTGCCCCTAGCGTTATTCCGCCTAGGATTCAAATTCCAAATGAAAGATGTCATAGTGCTCCAGCTTGGGGGCACACCTGGCCTGGGCCAGGTAAAGTCATCATCTTCACTGGCAGTCCCCCTAAGTCCGTATCTCATGGAGTGAGTTCCTGAAGGAAAATCAGCATGATGTTACCCTAAGAAAGAGCTACGCTGGCTGAAGTAATGGGTGTCCACTTCAACAGCTGTGTGGAAACTAGATCCGAAGGGCACTAAAGACGAAGGGAATTAAAGAGTCAAAAGACAGTGGAGCTATGGACCAGGGCTGTGGTAGTATTGTGGGATTTACGAACATTTATGAGATGAAAATTGGTGATTGATTTTGGCAGAAGGAAGAGGGCAGAATCAAGGATTATTCCCAGGTCCTAGAATGTGGTAGTAGATGTTACTACTGGAGAGAAGATAGAGGATGGGGAAGGGGAGATGACAAATTGCTTATGACATGCCAAGTTTGAGAACTCTGTGGGACATCAGGTGGAGGCTAGAATTTGAAGCATAGTAACTGAACTGAACTCATAGGTATGGACAATATAACTTAGGAAGGATTCTGAAAGGAGCCACAGAAAAGATCAAAATAAGTTTTGAGCTTTGAAAAGATTAAAATAGATTTGTCAAGAAAATAAGATCAAAAGACAAAGAACAGAAGGAGGAGGGGAACCAGGAATGTGCGGGGTCATAGAAAGCCACAGGATAAAATTTCAAGGAGAGAGCAGATTTGAGCTCTGGTGCAGGCAGAAGCCACATTGTAGGGAGCTAATGTATAAGTGGGAGTGAAAACGTGTGGGCTACCCTTGCAAGAATCTTGGATGAGAAGGGCTGGTTAACTGCATGGTAACTTGGAGGGCATACAGTGTCAAGAGAGGTTTTTGTTTGTTTGTTTTGTTTTTAATTATTTGGTCATTTGGATTTTTGGTTTAAATTATCATTCACATACCATAAAATTCACCCTTTTAAAGTATACAATTCTGTGGGGTTTTTTTTGTTATATTCACAAAGTTGTACAGTCATCATCATGGTGGTACATGTACCACCACAAAGTGGTACATCACCACTGTCTAATTCCTTAACATTTTAATCACCCCCCAAAGAGGCTTTGTACTCATTAAGCAGTCACTCCTCATTCCCCCCTCCTCCCAGTCCCTGGCAACCATTAGTCTACTGTCTCTATGGATTTGCCTATTTTGGACATTTCATATAAATAGAATCATACACTATGTGGGTTTTTGTGACTGATTTCTTTCATTGAGCACTACAGTATTTTTAAGGTTCATCCATGTTGTAACATGTAACAGAATTTCATTATTTTTCATGGCAGAATACTATTCCATTGTATGGATGGACCATAATTTGCGTATCCATTTGTCAATCGATGGACATTCCGTTGTTTCCTTTTTTGGCCTTCTGAATACGCTGCTATGAACATTTGTGTGCAAGTTTTACTACAGACATGTTTCCAGGTCTCTTGAGTGGAACTGATTTTTGTTGGGCGAGACCTGATACTGTTTACAAGCGGAGGGTAGGGAGCTGGTGCGGCAGGAGAGGTGGGAGAGCCAGGGGATGGGGAAGAGGAGGGAGGGCTGGAGCAGAAGAGGCCACTTTCTTCAGCATCACTCACTTTGTTTGGCACAGCCCTAATGCGGGCTAATCTCACTTAACATCTTCTAGACCGTCTGCAAACACCTCATACTTGCTAACTAGGGAGCGAACCCAGCGCTTGAATAAAGCACCCCTAGACCCGGCAGAGCCAGGAACCGGTTGACTGGCTCGTTTTCTGATGCAGATCACAGTTTTGGGGTCTCCTCTGGTTAGAGCCTGGCCCATTCGGGTTTGGTTTTCTCCCGGACGTTCATTCACAGGTGAATAAGGTCAATTCACCGTGCAGTCTGCGTCTGAATCCTTGTTCCTTAGGTCATCCTGGGGTTCCAGCTGCTCGGGATGAAAAAACGGTACCCGGGTACCGGGGGTTGGGGACCAGGAACGCCCGCGTTCAGCGTAACCGCTACCCTCCCCCGCCACCGCGCACGCGCCGCTTCCCGGCCAAGGAAGGGGCGGGGAGTGGGCGGGGCGGACACCTTTGGGGCCAATTGGAAGCGAACATCCCCGCCCTCCGAGCCGATGGACCGAGTTTGACCCCGGCGGTGGGCGGAGGAGGCGGGGCTAGCCGCGCAGCCAGGAAGGGGGCGGGGCCCGGGGCCTGGAGGCGGGGCCTGGGGCTGTCAGTCCCGTGCCCGCCGCCGCGCCGCGGCTCCTCGCATGCCGTGGCCCGGGTGGCTGCAACGCTGCCGCCCGCCGCCCGCCACCCTGGCACCCTGAGCCGCCTCCCGCCGCCCCGGCCCGGCGCGCAGGTAAGGCTGGCCGCCGCTGCCGAGCCATCGCGCGCCCTTCCTCGGGCTCGGTCCGCCGCGCGGGCGCCCTCTCCGGGCCGTGTCAGCGCCGCAGCTCCCCACTGCGCCCGGGGGCGGTCCCGGGGGGCGGGACGAGAGCCCTCCCCATCCCCCCGCACGCCTCCCGGCGCCGGCCCCCACAGCTGGGGTCCCCTGTCCGGCCTCCGCAGCTCCGGCGCGAGGAGCTGTCCTGAGCCCCCTTCCCCGGCCGATTACACAACCTCCGGCCCTGGGGCGGGGGCCCTTCCTCAGCCCCGGCCCCACACCTGTCCCCGCGACGCGCTCCCAGGCAGAGGGCAGAGACCCGGCGCGACCGCGGGGGCCAGGAAAGTTTCACTTTGTGGTCAGGGTTTGTTGACGTCCGAGAGATGCGGGGAGACAGAGGCTGAGCGGCGAGGATGCGCCTCGCCCGCCGCGTTCCCTGTGGCCGGGGTGGCCCTGGTCCAGGTTTCCCTTTCAGAAGTCCTGCCGGCAGCCCGGCTCTGGGCCGGGAGGCTGCTGCTGCAGGGCTCCCGGGTCTCTCATCTCTAGTTAGCGAGCTCTGGATTGCAGCAGTCTGGGGACGGCTCAGTCTCTCGCGCTTGCCCCCTTTCTTAATTTAGCATTGACATTTAGACCAGTTGGGCGAATTTACTTAGCCTTTTCCTGACTGTATTGGTGAGTTGCTTTCCCATCCCTAATTAGTTAATTAACAAGGTGGGAAAGCTAAATAGATCCTGGAACGAAATGCCTTCAGTCTGGCAACTCTTTAAAAACCTCTGAGAGCTCTGGGCTCTGGGTGCGTGGAGAGATGCTTTTGGCCAAGGTGAGAGAGCGATTCCACATCTTCTGGTTGCCCGAGGAGGCTTTGGTAATAATGGCACGGCTTTCTCTGCCTCCCGCTGATTGAGCCCTTTATTGAGGGCCTTCAGTCTGTGGTGGGTTATTTGGTTTTCTTCACTCAAGAAAGGAGGAATCAGAAGTGTTGCTGATGAAGCAGTTAAGGAAAACCCTGAGGTTCAAGTAAGTTTGGATACTTGTCTGCTTTACCAGGTTACCTTCGTGTTCAGAAAGCCTTGGCTCTTCCCATTCTCTCCCCATCTTCCCAGTAGGGCTGTGTCCAGCTGGGTTGGCATTACTGGTTCCTCATTTAGTCTGAAGACCTCTTGCTACTTGAGTGTACAGTTCTGCCTAGGGATAACCTCTAGGAGTGGACTTAATTAGCACTTTTATCTGTCCGTTAAGCAATGCAGCTTGAAATCTCTTGTAGTCAGGCGCTGTTGTAGTGTTGAATCTTTAATAATATCTGATTTATTTTAATAGTGTTTCTATAATAATCTTTCTATTAGCATGCCAGTTCTGCGACACCAGTAGTTTTGGTATAGAAGCAGCAATTTACTAGAAATATTATCATGGTAAAAACAGTTCTCTAACAGATTTGCAGCCCAGTTTACTTAGATAATTACTGATAGAGGCTGTTAAGATTTTTTTTTGAAGTTTATTATTTGGTGCAGTAAATGTTACAATGCTTCTAATGTATGAGGTCTTTATGAGGTCATTCCTTCCTGTAGTAATGATTACAGTTCTTGTGTCACTTAAATCTGTTTTGGAATAATATTCTATGAGTTTTCACCCATGCTGATTCATTTTTAGACAAAATTCAGAGCTAACAAGATTTGGTTTTAATTTGCCAGCCTATGTTTTAATAAAGAAGATATTTATTGTATTTTGGGTGTTACATTAGAGGTAGGATAGCATGTTTTATTAACATACGTACTGTTTTTAGGGGTTTGCAGATATTAAGCTACTAATTCTCACAACAGTCCTATAAGGAAGGGATGATGAGATTGAGGCCCAGTTGCTTGACTCAGATCACATAGTTAAGTAAATGACAGCGAGATTCTAACCTAGGCAGCCTGAGTTCAAAGTCCAAGTACTTACCGCTGGACTATCCTGCCCCTGCAGATTATGCTTTCAAGAGGCAATTACTTCTACCTGCTGTCTGTACAATATGATATTCTGCACGGTGGGGAGGAGAAGAGCACTTTACAGTGTAACAACAAACACCGGGTTAGGAGTTCTTGTTCTGGTCTTAACTCTGCCACCAGCTAATCTGTGATTTTGAGCAAGAAACCTTTTCTCCTTCCTTTTCAATTCCTCATTGGTGGAATAACAGCAATTGAAGCAGATGAACTAACTAGCCTTACTACCCTAGGGAACTGGAGAGATAAGTCAATGCAGATAAGAACAAAATATCCTTCTTCTTAAGACATAAGACCAGGTGTCAAGTGAATGGAGTGTGTGTCATAGGAAGGACTAGGAGGGCATATATTCTGCTGAAACCACTGGCTACCCATGGGAGTGCAGTGGTTAAGGACTTCATTATTGAATACTGAAGTGGTTAATACTTCAGTATTGTTTTATTTTGTTGCACCAAGGATTGTTACTTTTGTAATTAAAAAAAAAACACGACAATTAAAAGAAGTCATCCTATAGAGGTGGGGTAACCATGTGCAGGACCATGCGAGGAGCATTATAGGGGACTGTCTGGCATCGCTTTGCAGGAGGCATCACTTTGCAGGGGCCAGATGATGGTAGGACCTGCATGGCAGACCAAAGAGTTCCCAGAATCATGGGAAGTCAGGCTTGAAAGGAAACTTTAAAAGTCACTTAGTTTAACTCCCTCCTCCCGTCTCCCTCTGCCATCTATCTAGTGGATAAATCCCCCTGCATGCGGGCACCTGTCCCACTCAGTGCTCATCCTGCTTCTGCTTGGACACCTCCAGGGTCAAACATTTGGTGTGCTTCACAAACTGTGCACCAAAGAAGACAGGATTGTATCTGGTGCTAGGGAATGGGAAACCACAGAAGGCTTCTGGCTGTTCTAGCTTGTGCTCTTGAAAGACTATCCATTGTTAGAGTGAAAGCTATATTTGAGGAGAAAGGCCAAACCAGGGAGACCAATTAGGAGGCCATGGCCAGAATCTAGGATGAGGGGATCCAGGCTGAGATCAACAGTGGCATGAAATGGGCCCAGGAAGGAGTGGATCCCGGAAGGCAAAATCCCTGCACCCAGCAACTGCCTGCCCATAAGCAAGAGAAAGGAGGAACAAGATGACATTCCCAGGGAAATAGTGGGGGGCAATAAGAGGACAGAGGTTTGGGAGAGCCACTGATTGGAGCTGGGAAATCCACTGGGGTGGGGAGGAGAGACAGTTTTAAATGCGTAGCCCCCAAAGCTGTATCGTAGACTGTGGCTAATGCAAGGCCTGTGCAGACCAAAAACAGATTCCTCAAGAAGGGAGTGTACCATCTAACTATGGTGGGAAACCTTCTGCCTAATGAAGAAAAATTGCAGTATTTCCCAGTGGGTGTTGCAGCTTTTGACACTGGCTCATTTAACCTCCCATTGCACTTCTTGGTCAGGTTGGGAATCGGGTATTCTTCCTGCCTCAGAGGTAGAGGGGGTGGCAGTGAGATGGAGCCTGCACCAGTGAGTCTTTCTGACTCCGAGTCTTAAATACAGAATTGGAACTGGGAGCTGTAGGGCTGGAGCATTTTGTGTGTGAGAGGATGCTGCCTTCCTGTGGTTACACAGAGATGGGATTGGGGTGGGACTGTTTGGAGTTTGGCTGGGGGACGCATTGGTGACGCTTTTTTCTGATTTTGTAGGGAAATGTTCTTTTAGGGGATTCTGTTGTCCAGTGACACCTGTGAAATAGATTCTGGAGAGCCAGTTCATGTCATGGGGTGTACTGAGAAAGTCATTGGAAGTTTTTCTTTCCGATTCAAACACAGATTATGTGGCGTTCAAAGAGGGCTCGGAGCACAATATTTTGATTACCACATTGACTGGAAAACAGGATAATTTGGAGGAAACAAATAAGATTCACATAGGAAACCATGAAGACAGAGCAGATTCACACAGGAAGCCATGAAGACAGAGAAAATATAGTTGTGAAGGTTTTAAATTACTTTTACTCTTGTTACTTTATATATTTCTGGCTTAGGATACAACATTTACAAAGTATTTATATTTACAAATTTATAAGTTGGAAGATGTTGTATATGTAGGAGAAAAACTATATAATCTCATTTTTTGGGGTGTGGGGCCAGGACAATATTGTTCTTGGATTTTCAATATTTTTAGACTAATAGTTCTTCACCAGAGGTGATTTTGTCCCTCAGGAAACATTTGGCAATACCTAGAGATCTTTGGGTTGTCATAAGTTGGGGTGATGTTTGTGCCACTGGTATCAAGTGGGTGCAAACCATAGATGTTGCTCAACACCCTGTAAAGCATGGGACAGCCCCCACAACAAAGAATTATTCAGCCCCAAATCTTAATAGTGTTGACGTTGGAAAACTCCACTGTAGGCAATTAAAAAAAAATCTTACTAGGAGCAAATTGAGTTTAAAGGGAAGAAGAAGAAAATACAAAATATTCCTACAAGCTGATCACGTCTGACATCCAGGAGGAAGAAGCAGCTAAACAACCTGTTGGAACACAGGCGTTTGCCTGCCACCCAGGAGCTATTTCAATAACTGGGTTGTTCGGCACAGTAGTCTGGAACCGGAAGTAGAGGCCATAGTAGTAGGAAGAGGCTGTAGGGGTAATTAGTAGAGGCAGAAGGGTTTATAGGCCAAGAAGGGAAGCTGGGTTCTTCCAGAATACTTTTGAAAAGTTCTAGTGAATTTTTCAGACGTTATTTTGTTAAGGACATTGAGTAGTGCTTAGGAGATACAGTCTCCACTCTGAGGGCGCATGAACCCTCTAGGCTGTTGATGAGGGAGCCTGAGCACTTCCCAGGTTTTTCTGTGTCTAGACATGAGTAGAGGGTGAAGAACACTTGGTTTTGTTTTCAGATTATATCTGTGTCCTCCTTCGACCCTCCCTTTTAAAACTTTTTCATTATGTAAAATTTTAAACATGTACAAAAATGGAGAAAATAGAATACTGAATCCCTGTTTACCCAATGCCTGTCTTCAGTGATTGTCAACTCCTGGCTGATATTGACCTATATCTTAGACACCCCTACTTTTCTAAAATCTAGAAAATAGTATAAATAGTTACAGATTGCCTGACTAATAGGAGAGGCTTGGCAGTGAAGGATATAAGTGATTTTCTGGTATTTGGGCCTCCCTGGAGGAAAACTGATAACCGACATGTGTGATTATAAGAGCCACGAGGGCCTGAGAAATAAGAATAGGCCCAGGCAAATCTGGAATGGGGGAGCTCAGCTCTTCTTGGTGGGAGAGTACAGTGATTAGAGACACACTTTGTTCTCTTTAAACCTCCTGGGTAGAGAAGAAGCCTACTTAGAGTTCTCTGCTAGGAGAAACATGTTTTTGGTATCAGTTGTGGAGAGTTCTTTCGGTTCCTGGAGGGAGCATAGTTTTCGTGTTTCCTTTTGAGATGCCCCCTTTTCTGTTGCATGACCCTCTAGGGCAGGGTTGTCCAATCTTTTGGCTTCCCTGGGCCACGTTAGAAGAAGAAGAATTGTCTTGGGCCACACATAAAATATGCTAACATTAATGACAGCTGATGAGCTAAAACAAATCACAAAATAATCTCATAATGTTTTAAGAAAGTTTTCGAATTTCTGTTGGGCTGCATTCAAAGCTCTCCTGGGCTCTAGGTTGGACAGGCTTGCTCTAGGGCATGCTGTGTGGTATAAAGCCAAGGGTTCCTTGTAGCCCCTGCCTCTGACCTGATGGCTTCTCCACAGGGTCAGGTATGATGACTCCTCCCCAGAAAGCACAGGGCAGGGTCAGGTGGGAGAAAGGCAGTATTTCCAGTGGTTATGAAATGACCTTTTACAGCAATTGCTTTCTGCATTCATCAGTGGATGGAAGACTCTTGCATTCCAGCCACTGGTGAGACAGTGTTGTAGCTGGCACTTTGGAAACAGGACTTTCTTTTCCCAGTTGTGTCTCCCTGAACTATAGGATTTTTTTTTTTTAGGCCATTGGAGAATTGGCATGCCTTTACTTGACTCAGTGTTGTGTTGTAATATGCATACAAAAATGGATTTAAGAGTTGAGAGAGTTCTTGAATAATCACATAATTGATGTCTATGAATTCTAATTAGTGCTAGTTTCTACAAAATTAGACATTTTGGACTAGGTTCACAAGCAACTACATTGGTGTGAAGACCTGGGTCTTCAGAGAGCTGTATTTTCCATCCTTATGCTATTTATTAAATGCATTTTTACCCTCTACTTATTCCACAAAGAGGTGTAGATGGCATTAGTTTATTATAAACATTATTATGTTACATATTATGAACATTCTGTATCACAATTGCAGATTTTCAAGTATCATGCCTTTCTCTAGGAAGGGGCTGCTCCTAGTCTGTTAATAATAATCATTATTCCCAAGAACCCTTCTAGGTAGGAATTAGCATCCCCATTTTGCAGATGAGTAGACTGAGGTTTGGAGAGGTTAAGGAATAATGCTAGGAGGTAATACTGAGGTTTTTTGTTTTGTTTTGTTTTTAGTCCAGAGCCACTTGATTTCAAAGCCCAAATGGTTTTCAATAAGCCTTCTGTCTCTCATGGTTAAAAGTTGGTGGAAGTTTGTACCAGGATTTGTAGAGAAGATGGGGGCAGGTGCTGTGAAAGGGGACTGAGAGTACTGGTTACTCCAACTAATGAAATCTTCACACTGAGCCCCCCTGAGAAACATTGCTTTTGAGTGTGATAAATTACTGATGTCCTGTTTTTGAGCTGACTTTACAAAACAGAAGTTGTACCCCGGTATCTCTTAGCCAGATTTGCTCGATGGATGTATATACTTCAGTCTGCATAGTGTCTTTTTCTTGTAAAAAAATTAGATTAGTTGTCATTTAACAAGTGGGAGATTTCACGCTAAAATACAGATTACTGCCTTCTCTTGAAAAATCAGAAGATCTGGCGACATTGGCCCCATGTTCCTCTAGGCAGTAGTTAGTTACAGTGGCTGCCCTCTTTGGATGCAGCATAGACTCCCGAGTTTGCCGTATTCCCCACCCTGGCCTCTTCACCCATTTATCTTACCTGCCAGGATTCTGAAGGCATTTGAGTTAGAGGCACCCTAGTAGAAGTTATATATGTTCTCTCTGTTGGTGTCAGGGATGTATTAGAGAAGGCTTGTTTTGTTTTTAATTAAAGATTCCGCAGCATTTATTTCCTCTTTGTAGAAGCCTGGGGAGGGTAACTATACTTGGCATATAAACAGATACACTCACATTCCCCTCCCCCTGGCCCCCAGCAATGGCTAATTGGACTCTCGATGGGTTTTTGGACTAAGAAAGACCAATCAGATTTGGGATTTGGACACCAAGTCAGTAAGCTGAGGAGCCTCAGGCAGGGAGGATTTATAAACTCAAGCTGGAAGTGGTGACCTTGGAAAGGTGGAGTGGAGTAGTGAGTAAAGAAGCTGGATGTCAAGGAGGTGGAAGATCACGTGGCGGCAGAAAGAAAGGTGCTTCCTGGTCTCTCCTTCTACTGTACTTCCTGCAGTTGGGTTCCTCTGTGTCCACAGCATTTGTTCTGTGATATTTACTGAGCTCTTACTATAATGCCAGGCACTGTTCTAGATGTTTGTGATACATCAGGGAACAAAACAAGACAAAGTTCCTATTCTTCTAAAGCTTAGATTTTGATGGAAGAAAAGACAATGCTAAGCAACAACAACAACAAAAAAGAAAATATATTAGATGATAATAAATACCAAGAAGAGAAATAAAACTGGGTCAGGAGACGGGAGTGGATATGGGAGGGAACATTATATTAGAGAGATTGTTCAAGGAAGGCCTCTTAATAAAGTGATATCTGAGCAGAGATGTAAATTAAGTGAGAAAAAGTAAGCCATGAGGAAATTTAGAGGTGGAGCATTCCCTACTGATATGGTTTGGCTGTGTCCCCACCCAAATCTCAACTTGAATTATATCTCCCAGAATTCCCACATGTTGTGGGAGGGACCCAGGGGGAGGTAATTGAATCATGGGGGCCAGTCTTGCCCGTGCTATTCTTGTGGTAGTGAGTCTCATGAGATCTGATGGGTTTATCAGGGGTTTCTGCTTTTGCTTCTTCCTCATTTTTCTCTTGCCACCGCCATGTAAGAAGTGCCTTTTACCTCCCACTATGATTTTGAGGCCTCCCCAGCCATGTGGAACTGTAAGTCCAGTTAAACCTCTTTTTGTTCCCAGTTTTGGGTATGTCTTTATCAGCAGTCTGAAAATGAACTAATACACCTACAGAGGGTTCAGCAAGTACAAAGGCCCTGAGGTAATTGTATGCTTGACCTGTGTGAAGCACAGCAAGGAGGATGTTGTGCCTGCAATGCAACAAGTAATGGGAGAGGAGGAGGTGGAGGGAATGCAGGGCCTCACAGTTATTTAAAGACTTTGGATTTTATTCTGAGTGACATGAGAAGCTATTGGAAGATTTTGAGCACAGGTGACATGATCTAGCTTCTGTCTTAGAAATGTTAATTCTATATGGAGAATGGATTGTAGGGCAGCTAAGGTAAGCAGGAAAACTAATTGGGAGGCTACGCAATAGTCCTGATAAAATACAATTGTGGCTTGGACTAAAAGAGAAATGGAGATGGCAAGAAGTGGACAAGTTTTGAATATATTTTGAAGGTAGCATTGACAGAATTTGCCAGTATATTGGGTATTGGTTATGTGTGTGAGAGAGAGAGGAGTCAAGATTATTTGAACCTTTGTGTAAAAACATAGCTTCATTTGGTGGCATTTCAACTTGTCTTCCTAGAAATGTTCAAAAGCAAGGTCAACGACAACAACAACAAACCTTGAAAACTCTATTCACAGCAAATGTAGGAGAGAGATTTAGTCCATAGACTTCAAAATACATGTAAAGACTGTCCCAAGTAGATGAGATCAGGCAGAAGCCATTGAGGAAATGAAGGGAAGCAACATAGAAATGGTGAGAGAGCCGAGAGATAGTAGATCTTGGAAAGCACTGGAAAAGTCATGTTCTTTAAGATGAAAAGTCCACCCTGACATGAAAAAGTTATATCTGTTGCTTGCAGTAGTTTTGGGAACTGAGTGTACAGCTGGTGGAAGAAACCCTCCCACATATAGTTCGGTTCAGAGAGCAAAAGAAGAGGGGTTATGTAAAGAATCATATAGTCAGGCTGCCATATTTGTAGGAAGTACTCTGTCTCTGTGGTAGCAGGGAAGAAGAGTCTTTGGGTTGTAAAAACAGCTCATCTGAAAGAGTATCCTAGGCGTGCCCTCCTCCCCTGCCAAGAGGAATCTCATGCAAATACTGTAGCTTGTCCAGGAAAACTCTCTCAATGATAATGGAGAGAGGAAATGGTAGGCTTTGGTTTCTGATAATGGTAGGATAGGTTATTTGGACCAAAATTCCACTGAAAATATTAAAATATTGGATATATTTTTTAAATTGAAAAAAATTTGGATTTTCTTAAAAGCACTAAAGAGCTGAGGAGAGAGACTAAAACACTAGAACACCTAAGTTGCTTTTGCCCTGAGAACATTTGTTGATCCTAATAAATATAGACTTTAGCTTTGGTGGCCTTGTAGGACAAAGAGGTTTTTGTCAAAGTACATGCCTTGCTCAAGGTGGAGAGTCTCATAGGAGACCATCTCCATATAAAGCTGGATTTATTCAGGGCAAAGGTGAACCAGAAATAAAACTAGTTCTCTCTACCCTTCTGGGACAGCAGGGAGGTTGCCCTGGTACTGAGCAGGGTAAGAGAAAAAAGGAAAAGTACGTTGTTGTGACTGACAAGCCTTTTCACAGATTTTTTTTTTTTTTCTTTTTTGAGACAGGGTCTTGCTCTGTCGCCCAGGCTACAGTGCAATACCACAATCACGGCTCACTGCAGCTTCGACCTCCTGGGCTCAAATGATCCTCTCACCTCATCCTTCTGGGTAGCTGGGACTATAGGCACACACCACCAAGGGCGGCTAATTTTTCGTATTTTTTGTAGAGACGGGGTTTCGCCATGTTGCCCAGGCTGGTCTTGAACTCCTGGGTTCAAGCGATCTGTTCTGCTCAGCCTCTCAATGTCCTGAGATTACAGGCATGAGCCACCATGCCTGGCCCTTTTTACAGATTTGAGGATGGTTTTATGTCACCTCAATTTCTGAGAACCTCAAGCTATGAACTTGGTTTAAGGTAGTTCCAAGTTTAAGGTAGAACCAGTTCCAGGTTCCTAACTCCACCCCCAGATACCTGGCAGAATCAAAGATGAATCTTCAAAGGAGGGCACCTTCTTCCTAATTTTCAAGGGACAATGAGCAGTACAGTCGGAAATAACAAAGCATACAGGGAAACAAAATACGATGCAAAAAACAGCAGAAGCAATGAATAGAAAAAAAGAAAACCAGACTCACAAATTCTGTATGTATTATAAGTATAGAGACAAATAAAAACCTATGCTTATTATGTTCATAGAAATAAAAGTACACTTATAAATATCTTCATGGAATGGGTAACAATTAAAAGTGGCTTGGCAGATTTTAAGAAGGTTAAACAGAACTAGAAATAAAAATATAAAACTGAAAATTTAAAATGTAGTGATTTCCCATTAGACAGCACATTTGAGAAAATCAAAAAAAGTAGTGAATAATTGAATGATGAAGCATAAGAAATTATTCAGATGCTGCACAGGGAGACAAAAAGACAAAAAATATGACAGTCTAAAAGACATGGAAGCTGGAGTGAGAAGATCTAACATGCATTTAATTGGAAAGGAGAGGAAAGAGAATGGGGCAGAAACAACTATTCAAGGAGAGGATGCCTGAGATTTTTCCAGAATTGATCAAATTTATTAAGCTGATAATTCATAAGCAGAGCACTGAAGGCAAAGAGAAAATTCTAGCAGCAGTAACAACAACAACAAAAAATATGACTTTGGAAAGAGTGTTTTACTTACTTCTCAACACCAATGGAATCTAGAAGACAGTAGAATAATATCTGTAACTGAAATAGCTGAAAACTTAGGATTATATGCACAAAGTACCTTTCAAGAATAATGGCAAAATGAAAACATTTTCATATAAAGAAGAATGTGGAGTTTGCCACCACTTTAGTGACTTTGCCTCACTGAAGGCAGTCTTAAATGTTATGTACTTTATGCAGAAGGAAAGCAATTGCAGATGGAAAAAGCTGAGATGCTATGAGGAATTAAGGATTTTATAAAGAAGTCACCATGTGGGTGAATGTAAATATAGATGAACAATGAAACATAAACAAAATTTTAATATCTTATGGGCTAAAATATTTAGAAATGAAAGACGACAACAGCATATAAGTTAAGAAAGGAGGTAAAAAGAATCAAGAAGATTCTAAGGTCCTTATATTACCTGGAAGGAGAGTAAAGATAATGACTATCTTCAGGCTGATACGTTAACAATATATGCTGTCATTTCTAAAATAAGCACAAAAGGAATAGAAGCAGGGTATTCAACATCCCAGCCAGTTGAGGAAGACTCATTGGAAACATAAGACTACAGAAAGAGTGAAAATAAAAGAATGGAAAACTATATACTGTCAAATAATAAGCAATGTATCAAATAAAGTAGAGATTGTGATTAAAAACATTATTAGGGATAAAAAATTATGTTCACAAGGAAAATATGTTTGAAATGTATATGTACCTAACAACTAAATAATATATAGAGAAGAAAATGACAGAACCACAAAGAGGAAGAGAAATATCCATGACCATAGTTATTTTAAATGAGGAATACCTAAGACATTTTAAAGGAGAACTAAGAGAACTTGCTGTCTTGGATATCATGTCTTATTATAAAGCTATCTTAATAGCAATGGCATGGTATTGATTCAAGGATAAACAAAGAGTCCACCAGAACAAAGTAGAAAGCCCAAAAACACTACTTTGCATTTACAGACTCTGGATATATTACAAAGGAGACGCTACAGATAAAGGGTAAACTTTACAATAAATGGTACTAGGACTCATGGATATGACATGAAAAAGATGTAATTTGACTATCACTTTACACAGGGCATAAAAATCAATTGCAATGGATGTCCTGAGACTGGGTCATTTACAAAGGGAAGAGGTTTCATTGGCTCATGGTTCTGGAAACATGATGCTGGCATTGGCTCAGCTTCTGCAGTGGCCTCAGGAAACTTACAATCATGGCGGAAGGTGAAGGAGGAGCAGGCATGTCACAGAGCCCGAGTAGGGGCAAGAGAGAGAGAGAATGGTGGGAGGTGCTACCCACTTTTAAACAACCAGATCTCATGAGAACTCACTCACTGTCAGGAGAACAGCACCAAGGGCATGGTGATAATTCATTCATGAAGGATCCACCTCCGTGATCCAATCACCTCCCACGAGGCTCCACCTCCAACATTGGAGATTACAATTAGATGTGAGATTTGGGCAGGGACACAGATCCAAACCATATCAATGGGCTTTTAAAACTTAAATTTGAAAGCAAAAAAATGGAAGATTTTGAATGGTAATATAAGAGAATATCTTCATGATCTTTGCATAGGGAAGGGCTTAAATAAAATTCCAAAAACATTAACTTAAAAAAAGGTTGATGGCCAGGTGTGGTGGCTTATGCCTGTAATCCCAGCACTTTGGGAAGAAGAGGCAGGCAGATCACTTGAAGTCAGCAGTTTGAGTCCAGCCTGGTCAGCATGGTGAAACCCTGTCTCCACTAAAAATACAAAAATTAGCCAGGCGTGGTGCCACATGCCTGTAATTCCAGCTACTTGGGAGGCTGAGGCATGAGAATCACTTGAAACTGGGAGGTAGAGGTTGCAGTGAGCCGAGATTGCACTACTGCACTCCAACCTGGGTGACAGAGTGAGACTCTGTCTCAAAATAGATAAATAAAAATAAACAAATAAATAAAAGTTGAGAAAATTTATTACATTAAAATTGAAAATTTTAAAAATAAAAACCACTATGAAAATAATGGAATAAGGAGTTACAGCCCTGGAAAAGAAATTTGTGAGCTTCGTGAGGACAGGTGCTGTGTCCATTTTATTCATCATTGTATCTCAGCATGTTCCATAGTGCCTAAAATCAAAGCTCCGGCACCCAAGATACTTTAAGTACTTACAACCATTCCCAGACGATACTCACCTACAGAGAAGACTCCACATAAACCGCAAACATTATTCTATTACTTTCTTCTGTTGCTGTTCATTCCTTAGAGAAAAAGAAGAGATATGTAGAAGTGGTGACTTAACCAGACAATTGTTTAAAAATACGCATTTAGTGTAGAAACTATATGTTCAGGATTGTGCATGTTGCTGAGAAGAATATGTAGAAATATAAAACAAGAGTGTCTTCCCAAAGGAGTTTACAGCCTACTTGGGAGATTATGACAAATATGAAAAAATACTTGACAAATCTGGACCATTTAAATAATGCTATTTATGCTGTAGCCATACACAGGACAGAGAGAACACTTCCAGATATGGTAATTGGGAAATATATCATGCAGGAGGCGTGGATTTGATCTATGTGTTGAAGGAGGGTGAATTTATGGGCAGGAAGAGAGCATGGAAGCAGGCATCCCATGGGAAGGATGCTTTGTAGAAAGTAAAAATTTAAGGTGCTTTGGGGAAAGGGCAATCTCATCAGAGTGGAAGGAGACAGATTAGAAGTATAGGTTCTTTATGAATAAATATGAATGAGTAGCTGGAAATTTTCTGAGAAAGAGTAGTAGTGATGTGAACATAAAAGCCTAACTAGTTATGATAAATGTATCCGTAAGTAAAGTAAGTAAGCCAGTTTGGGGTTGGCAGAGGAATTGTAGCAGGCATCTGTGGATTTTGCTACCCAGCAGCATTCACTTTTCTCCTGGTTGTGGGGCCCCGCCCTGTTGTTATTACCTGGAACTAATGGTTAAGATGATGGTTCAAAGATTAAGCCACCATGGAAGAGAGCATAGCGGACAAATGGAGAGAAACCGCATCCAGGTGACCCCATTTGTACTAAACCTGGTTACCTGGTTTTTCTTTAGTATATATGCCAGTTTGAACTGGTTTTGTCATTTGAAATGAAGAATGAAAACTGACAGAAGAATAGACAGACAGAGAGATCAGGAGAGCAGAGTAGAGAATTCAGAAACAGACTGATACACACGTGAGAATTTCCCCACACTGAACATTCTTCAGTCTTTGCTCTGAATCTCTTCCCAACTTCTTGTAGTATCCCAGGTCTCAGGCCCTAGACTTCTTATCCATTATCAGATGAATGAATTCAGTCTTGTGGTATGAAGTATCTATTTGCACATGACTCCTAAGTTTATATTTCCAGTTTTTGTTATTCTCCTGAGATTCAGACCCATATATTCACTTGTCCACCAAGATTCTCCACTTGAGTATATAAACGGATCTGAAGTGTAATATGTCTGATACCAAACTCCTGACTCCCAACCACCCCCCTTACCCTAAATCTGCTCCTTTCTTAAGAGTCTCAGGTGCATAAAATGGCACCATTGTCCACCCAGCTTCCCAGGCCAAAAACCTAGGAGTTACCCTTGAGTCTTTTCTTTCCTGTAACTCTCACATTTAGGCCATCAGCAAGTCCTGTTGATTCTACCTTCAAAATATAGCCTGGATCTGACCACTTCTTATCTCCATATAGGAGGTAAGCAGATATGTAGGTTCCCAACATAGTCCAAACCAGCACCATCCCTTGCTTGGATTATTGTAATAGCTTCTAAGTGGCTTCTCAACTTCCTTTTTTCCCTCTTATGGTCTATTCTACACACATTAGTTAGAGCAATCTTTTCAAACACAAGTCTGATCATGTTACTTGCTTGTTCAAAGCCAGTGTTTTCCCATGACATTTTAAATATCCCATATCATTACCATGGTCTCCAGGACCCTGCAAAATCTGACCCCTGCCTAGATTTCTAAATCATCTCTGCTTCTCTCTCACTCACTCTGCTACAGTTACACTGGCTTCTTCACTCTTCCTACAACATGCCAAATACACGTCTACTGTAGGGCCTTTACATGTCTTCCTTTGGATCTTTTGATGGCTCATTCCCTCACCATTCAGGTTCTCCTCAAAGTGGCCTTTCCTTTCCACCTCCCCAGACCCTAAGCTTTCTTGGTTCTTTAGAACACTTATTACTATTTTGTTTATTGTCTGTTCTTCTCATTAAATGAAAGCTCCATGAAGCAGGAATGTTGTCCTCTTTAAAAGTATAGTCATTCCCAACATTGGAATAATGCCTGGTTTATAGTTTGAGCCAATACATATTTTTGAATTACTTATTAAATGAAATTTTTATATGATAGCGATAGCACGGCATACCATTTTGTAAGAGATTTATTATCCAATGACTGGTTTTGAGAAAACTAGTTAGATATTTTAGGAGAATATATATCCTTAATAAGAGGATATCATGAATGACAATTTAGATGAAATAAATTCCAAAAAACCTGATATACCAAAGCTAACACAAGTAGAAACAGAAAACCTGAATAGAGCTATGTCTAGTTAAGAGTGTAATTCATTATTAAAGACCTTTGCATCAAACAGCAGACAAACAGATTTTCTGGGGCAGATGGTTTTTCCAGTAAAGTCTTCCAAACACTTAAAAGAAATAATAATGTCAATCGTACATACTCTTTCAGAGAATAGAAAGAAAAGTAACATTTCCCAGCTCATTCTCAAGAAAAAACATTATATCGAAACCTGACACAGACATTACAAGAAAAGAAAATTAAAGACCAAACTCTCCTGGACATAGATACAGAAATACTAAGCAAAATATAATCAAAATGAATTTAGTGATACATAAAAAAGATAATCCATTATAACCGAGTGGGATAAACTTTAGGAATTCAAGAGTAGTTTACCATTTGAAAATAAATCAAGATAATACCTTGTAGTAACAGAATAAAGGCGTAAAAATATACAATCATCTCAGTAGATGTAGAAAAAGGATTTTATAAAATTCAGTATTGATTCATGATTTTTAAAAAGCCTAAGCAAAGGAAATTTGTTAGTCTGATAATGAGTACCTAAAAATATCTTAAACATCATACTTGATGGTGAAATGTTGAAAGTCTTCTCCTTGAGATATCTGCTAGCATCACCTTAATTTAACATTACATTAGAGATCCTAGCCGTTGTAGCAAGGCAAGAGAAAGAAGTAAAAAGTATATGGTTTGGAAAGTAAGAAATAAAACTGTCATTATCAATAGGCAACATGAATGTATATATAGAAAATCCAAAAGAATCTATAGATAAACTATTAGAATTAATAAGTAAATTTAAGCAGGGGTGCTGGATACCAGGTCGATATATAAAAACCAATTGTATTTACATATACTAGCAATAAAAAATAGAAAATGAAATTTAAAAAACAATACCATTTACAATAGCCTCAGAAAACACCAGATTCATAGGAATAAATATGATAGAGATGTAAGATCTCTACACTGAAAACAAGAAGATATACTGAGAGAAATTGAAGAAAACTTAAGAAAATGGAAAGATATACCATGTTCATAGAATGGATGACTCAATATTGTGAAGATGTCAATTTTCCTTAAATTAATTTTTATATTGTACAAGCCATTCAGAATTCTAACAGGCTTTTAAAATGGATATCAACAAACTGAATATAAAATTTGCATGGAAAAGAAAAGGGCCAAGTTAAGTTGAGACAATTATTAAGAACATGAAGGAGGCTGAGATAACTTATGGCACCAAATATTTAGAATTATTATAAAGCTATAGTAATTAAGTCAATGTGGCATCTGTGCTAAAATAGACAAATGGCCCTGTTGGGGAGGAAATAAAAATTTTCCTCAACCTCTATGAGTTCTTAGTTGAGACAGATTCCTGTAACAAAAGACAAGATTAACAAGATAAAAACAAACAAGCTTATTAACACGTGTAGCACATATCATGAGGGAGAAACTTTAATGAAAAGTATCTCAAAGCAATGGCTTAGAACTCTGGCTTATATAGCATCTTCAACAAACAGCAATACGTTTGTAGACAAATGAAAGGACAAATGAAAGTGTTTTACGCTTCCAATGGTGGGAAATGATGGGAAGGTAAATATATGGGAGGAAACTAATGGAATGAGGTTTATTTTCAGGTTCCGCTGATGCTGTCTCTGGGCTGATAAAGAGTCTAGAGTTGTCTCTAGTCAAGGAGAATTTATATCCTGCCTGTAGGCGGAAAGTAGGGTAGGGGGAGCTTTTTCTCTGTTTACTGCTTCTTAATTGCCTTTAGCTAAAAAGTAATTTTTATGTCAGAGGAATATTTTCGGGTGACATATTCATGTTTCCTTAAGCCCAATGGAACAGATTAAAGAATTTAGAAAGAGATCTTTATGTGATCACTTGTTTTATGATAAAGTTGACACTAAAATACAGTAGAGAAAAGATGTCTTTTCAATAAATAGTGCTGACTCAATTTAGTATCCATGTGGAAAAAAATGAACCTTCCTCAAGCCATTCACAAATATCAAGTCTAGCTGCATTGTAGATCTATATATATTAGATAAGACAATAAGGCTCTTAAAAGAAAACATAAGCGAATATCTGTATATCCTTAGAATAACCAAACATTTCTTAAACATTACACAAAAGGACTAACTCTAAAGGAAAATATTGATGAACTAGGTTAGACTAAAATCAAGAAATTCTGATCATCAAAAGATACTATTAAGATAATGAAAGAGCAAGCCCAGAGTAGGAGAAGATACTATAAATAACTACAAATCAATATGAGAAAGGCAGATAACCCAATAGAAACATGGACAAAAAGCTTGAACAAACACTTTACACAGAGGATGTTCAAATGACCTACAAATATATTAAAAGTTATATCAATTGCATTCATTGTCAGAGAAATGCAAATTAAAACTACAAAAAGATGTCTACATGTTCTTCAGAATGGCTAAATTTAAAGTGTCAGACAATACCAAATGTTGACAAGAACATGGAACAACTAGACTCTCATATATTATTGGTGGGAATGTAAACTCATACAACTATCATGGAAGACCGTTGGGCAGTGTCTACCGGGCAGTATCTACTACAGCTGAACATATACTCTGTACCCCCAATTCCCCACTCTTAGATATATGACAAACAAATGTAGTATATATATTTGCCAGAAGACATATATAGGAAGGTATGTAGCATTCATAATATTCATAATAGCCTCAAACTGGAAGCAACCCAGATATCCAAAGACAGTAGAATGGATAAATAAATCATAGTATATGGAATATATACAGAAATGAGAATACGTAATCTATAATCACATGCAAAAGCATGGGCGTATATCACAAACATAATGCTGAGAAAAAGAAGCCAAACACTGAAACAGGCAGCACTAATCTCTGGTAATAGGAATCAGGATAGTGGTTACCTGGTTGTGGTAATGACTGGAAGTGGGAATTAAGGGGACTTTTAGGGTGTGAGTCATATTTGATTTCTTGGTCTGGGTGTATGGTATGGTATGGGGTTATTTTGTGAAAATTCATCAAGCTGTACAATGATGTCTTGTGCCCTTTTCTGTATGTATCTTACACTTCATTAAAATTTTTATTAAAAAAATCCTGGATCCTTACTTCAATTCTTAAATGAAAATGAGTTTTTTTAAATAATCTCAGAAACATGAATTGGAAAAAATTTCTTTGAAAAGAAAATTAAAATGGTAATAAATAAATATCAACATGAGGAAAATGTTTAAAAAATAACAATGTATTATATGTTACCAGTCAGATCGTCAGACAGTAAAAGATACAAAATACTCAGTGTTGCTAAGCCTTGGTGAAAGGGGACTCTCATGTTCGATTGTTAGAATAATTTATTTCTACAGCATTTTTTGGAGGACTTTAAAATTTAAAGTGTGCATACTATTTGACCTAACAATACATTTCTAGGAATTTTATCTTAGGAAATATTTGCATATATAAATATATCAGGATAGTACTTAAAGCATTTTTATAATATCAAAACTGGAAATACTTTAAATGTCTATGAATAGAGTACTGGTTATATAAGGTGCACCCTGTTTAATAAAGCATACTATGTCTGGTAGAAAGAATGAGGTTGATCTGTATTAGTGGATGAAGTCATATGACCAGGAGATGCTGATTGCTAAATGAAAAGAGTAAGTTGATGAACATTTGTATAGTGTGATCTCGTTTAAAGAAATATATATTTCATTGGAAAATTCTGGGAAAATATACACCAAACTATTTACGTAAAATGATCACATATAGTTAAAAGTATTCATGTGCATATATTAAAATCAGTAGGAGCTATACCAAAATGTCAACACTGGCTCTCTCAGGAGATTACTGAGGCATTTAAATTTATCTTTGTATTTCTTTGTATTCTAAATTGCCTACAATGAGTGTATATTGATTTAATAACCAGAAGATGCTAACTAGGATTATTAAATTTTGTGTGTGTTTTACCAGTTTCATGATAAAGATCACACTCCTAAAGAAAGTGTTTCTTTCCCGTCCTTACTGCCTGTTTGTCCACCTTTATCTGGTACTGATCTTCCACATGCACCCTCCATTTCATTTGTGTACAGAACACAGATACTTTCTTATTGGAAATAATTTAAACAGTGAGGAGCACATAGAGAAAAAAACGTGGAAACTCGATCTTTTTCTGTACGTTTGCTCACATATGTATGTGTATATACAAATAGAGTCTTTTTAAAAGCATAAATGGGATGCTTGCCTCTTCCGTCTTAACCACATTCCATTACTTGCTGTCCCTTGAACCATTCACGCTATTTCAGCCCCACATAACTAGCCAAAGGCCCCTTTTACCCTTTCTTCCTGTCCCTATGCAACCAGCAATTACAGTGTCTAATTATTTGATGTTTTTCCTAAAGACTTTTGATGCAAGAGGTTCAAAAGGGACAAAGCCTGAAAGGAAAGCAGACATAGCCATTGCCGTGTAGGCAGCTGAAGGATGATGGAGAATGTGGCAGGATACTGTTTCCAGTTATTCACTGAGATTTTTGTCCCTCTGGTTTCTCTTAGTGAAGGCACATCCCCTGCCTAGGCAGCTAGGGTGCTCCGTGGTCATTGCCTCAGGGGACAAGTGACAGTGGATTTCAGAAATCGATGCTTAGCTTTTGATTTGCTACAGTCTGGTTCTTGTGAGGCACCAAAGGACTCAATGCAAAAAGATTTAGAAAGATGCCCCATGAGTAAGAAAAGCCTCCTTTAGTACCTTTAAAGTCCCTTGCTGATGGGGGTGATGTTGCCCTTGGTAAGGAGAGAGGGGGAGAGCTGGAGGGAAGGAGGAAAGGCAGATGTCCGTGGTTCCTTAGGAGGCAGGTCTTGCTCTGTGTCTGCACTGAATTCTGAAGGGCAGTGACCATGCAAACCCCTCACAGGTCTGGCAAGCCAGAGAGCAGAGGAAACCCATGCGCCTGTATTTAGGCAAGGCTCAGAGGCTTTGGCACTCACTGAGTAAGGCCTTGGAATGTAGACTTAATTCCGGGGAGATGGGGTTGGAGGAGAGACCTTGAATTGCCTGGAATTAATCTGTAACAGAGGATTGCATTATAAATTAAGATGATTAGAGAACAGGTAAGTTGCATTCCATACATACGTGAGTTTGAAAACTGAGAATTGTCCTCATAACAAATAGAAGAATTCTGATTTTATTTCTTTGCTTTGGTGGTGGTGCTGGTTGGGTTTTTGATGTTGGCCATGAGCCCCGGGGATTTCCTTAAGCGTGATCCTGGGAAGCTGTCTCACTTTCTCCCTGGCTTTGCCTCTCCACAGGGCTGCTGACCACCAGCAGCATGGACCTCTGGAGGCCGAAACAGGCCTGACAGTCACAGATGTGTTTGCCATCTCATCTTTATGTGAGTGGAGTAAGGGAAGATGAAAGCCACAGAATGAGACCTTTCTGGACACAACTGTACAGGAGCCCAGCCTGGAATGCACTCAGAGTTGATGCTGAATAATCTAAGAGATGCAAATAAAAACCAGCAAGGAACCCTTCTTTAACTTATTAAATTTGAGGGAAAATTCTTGTCATTGACTTGCATTCATTCAAGGGTTGGTTAAGTAATTTTCAGACCTAAATTTATCATTGATCATAGCATTTAGAGTGAATTTTGGAAATCACTCAGTAACTTCAGCTTCATCGGTGCCTAGAAAGTTCACCTAAGCAGATATCACAACACAATAAGCCAATGGAAACGAGAGGACAGATCAGCATCACTGGACCTACAATAGAGGAGGTTATTTCTTTGTGGCCATTCTAGGTACTCTGTGAAGCTCAGGATGTGGATATTGTTGGCCCAGCTGTATTTGTGCTCTGTTGTCCCACCATCATTTCAGATTTGCTGATCTTTGCCACAAGTCCGAATCAACTCATCCATTTTCTCACCTTTCTCTGCCTTTTCCCCACCTGCTTTGCACCCCCTGCTTCCTTGCTCTGTGCTAGGGCTGCGTGACTTTCTCCTTTCCTCTGAACTCACCCTGCTTGTCCTTGGTCCCTTCTTTCTCTGTGATATGAATATCCTTGCTTAAATCCAGCTGTATTGTTCATTTTGTGGCCATTTCCTTTCCACCTGGCAGACTCTCCACCAGCTGGGAAGGGACATGTATCTGCTCTTCAGGAAATGCTGTCCTTTGGGTGGAAAAGGACTTGCTTCCTGGCAGTGCCAAAATGAGGATCTTTCTCTGCTGAAAACAAAACAAAACCCCTTTATCTGTGGAACTTCCTGCTTCCTCCACTGAAAGCTGTGCTTCTCCAACATGGGGCGTTATGCCAGGGGCACATGAAATCATAGGACAGACTGGGTGCATCTTCCTGGATACTGCTTGAAACTTTGGGGGGAAATCGTTTTGACTTTTTCTTCCTCGTAAAAGCTATTGCTGTATATTGATATGTAAAAATTTCTTGTTTCTGGTAAGCTGCTTTGGGTTATGTCTTCAAAATTCCTGGAGTGTCTTTCTGCTTCTCTGCTGTTGGGAAGGACTAAAATGGAGACTTCTGAGCAGCACCTAAAGTATTCCTTGTAAGTGGAAGACTGCTATGGGTTTGACCCAGCACATTTGGCAGCTTGGGCTGATTTAATGAAGTTGGACAAAATTTTGAAATATTAATAGAGATGTCTTCCTTCTCCCTCCCTTAAAATTTCCCTATGTCCCCCCCCCCTTATTCTGTTATCAATTCATTACTGTGAAGCATTTGCACTGTTACAATAGGAATGTAAAGATAAAGAAACAGGTAGGGCTCCTATTGAGATTTTAAATATCTGTATTTTCAAATTCATAGCAGAAACAAAGCACGACTTTTCATTTAGAAGAGTTTGGCTTTGAGCATCAAAAGCAAATCTTTGAAGAAATTGAGGTGTTATGGGTTGAATTGTGTCTCACCAAAAATTAGACGTTGAACCCTTAACTTCCAGTATCTCAGAATGTGACCGTATTAAGGAGAGAAGGTCTATTACAGTGGTAATCAAATTAAAATGAGGTCATTAGTGTGGGCTGTAATCCAATATGACTGATATGCTTACAAAAAGTAGAAATTTGGACACAGAGTCATGCATACAGGGAAGATAGTGTGAAGAGACATAGGGAAATGACGGCCACCTACAAGCCAAGGAGAGAGGCCTAAAACACATCCTTCCTTCAGCCTTGGGAGGAACAAACATGGCCCACACCTTGATCTTGGACTTTAGC
>NC_045434.1:180378787-180467631 GCF_002776525.5 Piliocolobus tephrosceles
CCTTGGGAGGAACAAACATGGCCCACACCTTGATCTTGGACTTTAGCCTCCAGAACTGTAGACAATAAATTTTTGTTGTTTAAGCCACTCAGTTTATGGCAGCCCTATCAAACTAATACACAAGGCATAAAGTTTTGCCATAAATAACAGATTGGAAATGTGCTTCATCACATCTAATGTCTTGGTCTGTTCAGGTTGCTATAACAAAGTAGCATGGACTGGGTAGGTTAAACAACAGACATTTATTTCTCACAGTTTGGAAGCTGGAAGTCCAAGATCAGATGCCAGCATGGTTGGGTTCTGGTGAGGGCCCTCTTCCCGGCTTATAGACAGCTGTCTTTTACAGTATGGCAAAGAGAGGGAGAACTCTGGTCTCTTCCTCTTCTCTTTATTTTTATTGAGAGGGAGTCTCGCTCTGTCTCCCAGGCTGGAGTGCAGTGGCATGATCTTGGCTCACTGCAACCTCTGTCTCCTGGGTTCAAGCAGTTCTCCTGCCTCAGCTTCCCAAGTAGCTGAGATTACAGGTGCCCCTCACCACGCCTGGCTAATTTTTGTATTTTAGTAGAAATGAGATTTCACCCCATTGGTGAGGCTGGTCTCGAAGTCCTGACCTCAAATGATCCTCCCACGTAGGCCCCCACCAAGTGCTCTTCCTCTTGCTATAAGGGCTCCAGTTCCATCATGGGGACCACACCCTCATGACTCACTTAAACCTACTTACTTCTTAAAGGCCACTGCTCCTAATAGCATCATATTGGAGGTTAGGGCTTCAACATATGAATTTAGCGGGTACACAAACACTCCATTCATAACATATAAGAGGTCACCAATTGTAAGGTACCTCCCAATTTTAAAAGACATCTATGTCTAAGGAAATGTACTACATCTTAGAATCAATAAAACATGGCAGTGTAGATGAAGAATAAAAGTACCCTCTTCTGTAAACTAGCTAAATATGGCCTAAGTCAGGGACAGGGAGGAACCAGAGGAAATGTTCCAGGGTTTATATACCAGTGGGTTCATGGAGAGATACCTAGTTTCTTATCGTTTTTGCAGTGGGCTGAGCCTTGGAGGTGGGGTGAGAGGAGCAGGGACATCCCTATGTCACTTTCCATTCTTGCTGTTTCCCAGGATGAGGCCCTGTAGAGAAGTTCCCTGTGTCTGCAAGGTACAGCACCAGCAAAAGTACAAAAGGGCAGGGTAGCTTGTCTTCATTAGAGACTAGAGAGTAGCACAGGACAGTGTCCAAAACTCCTGGTCTATAGATAATTTATTTGGAAATAGCAAAGAGGCAGATGGAGGGAGAGATTGAGAATAAGAGAGTCAGAGAACCCAAAGGATCTCATAGTTGAGATTGGAAGGTTGCGGGCGATCCCTCTGCCTTGGTGCTTGGAGGCCAACATGAGGACCGTGGAAGCGGTGGAGGATTTGATAGGGATAGAGGCCAATGGGCAATGACCAGGTGGAAAGAAGGCAGTGGATGGAGGCCAAGGCAGGCACCATGTCCCCAAACGCCTGAGAAACCTTAGCTAGAACCCTAACAAGAAGGGTGATAGTGGTGTGATATCTTGAATTGATCAAGTTAAGCTTGAAATGATTAATTTCACCCAGAAGTAACTGAGTTTACCTGGAAATAACCTAGATTTAACTTTTAACTTTGCAGGGAATAGGAGGCCAATACAGAAACTCATTCTTGTTATAAAGAGAAAATGTATTTGACTTTATACACGTGAGTCTAGATTTTAAAATATTTCACTTGGTGTATCAATTTTCACTTCTAATCCCCTGGCCTCCACATTATATTGCCTTTCCAGATACTCTGAAACTCTACATTGTCAAAAGAATTGAAATAAAGTTGACTTGTGTTAATAGAAATGTACACAGGATTCTTTTTCAAGATGACAGACTGAATACATTCATTTGCCTCCCCTGCCTTCTTGGAATCCTCTGAAATGGTGGCTAAAGGCATCTAGAAAAAAAATAAATTTGTGACAGCTCTGAAAACAGGAGGCAGTACTCTGGGTAGAAAAGATATTTCATCAAGACAAGCTGGATGGGCTTGCAGTTTGTTATTTCAATGGGAAACCATGTACTAGAACTAAATGAAGAATTGTGTCAGAGGTGGGAGACCTTGTTCAGACAGGATCCAAGCTAGGAATTGGCACATATGGAGGACAAGAGTAAGCTTTGAACAGTGATCTTGGCTGAGCCTTGGAGGTGGGGTGAGATGAATTAAAGAGCAGAGACATCCCTCCTCTGGGTGGTTAACTAGAAAGATGTCCTTGGGACATTTTGGTTAAGTCACTCTTTCCTTTCTAAGATGTGTATAGAGCAATTTGAATTCTAAGAATGGTTTTCTGAACTTATGAATGATTTGCTAAGGGACAGCCAAAGGTATAAAGTTGGGGCAAGAAAGCACTGCAAAGTAATATCTGATGTAGACCCAGCAGATAAAAAGGAAATCCTGAGGGTAGAGCCAGAGGGTAGAAAGGAAAGCCATCTCCAGCTAGGAGGGAAATACTTTTAAGTGCCCTACTTTCCTTTGAAGGTGGTGGAGTTCCAAATGTATTTGCTTGCTCCCTACCTGCATGTTCCGAAGAGAAGAATCTCTGCACACAAAGGCTAGAGTCAGCCCTCACATTCAGAGCAAACAGACCTGCCTAACTATAAAGGAAATACACATGAGCTACTTATACTAATCTACAGTCCTTCAACAACAAATATAAAGGATCTCCTAAGGACCACTAGACATCTGAGGGAAATCAACAACATAGGAGACAAAGACCAAGATAAACAAACAAGAAGTCACTTGAGAGGATATGGAGATATTAAAAACAATTCAGAGATTTTTACATAGATAAAACAATGACTCACTGCTATGAAAAACATGTTATGATGGCTGGGCACAGTGGCTCACGCCTGTAATCCCAGGATTTTGGGAGACCAACGTAGGAGGACTGCTTGAGGCCAGGAGTTTGAGACCAGCCTGGGCAATATAGTGAGATCCTGTCTGTCCCAAAAGAAAAAAAAAATTAGCCAGGCATGGTGGTATGTGCCTGTAATCCCAGCTACTCAGGAGGCTGAGGCAGTGAGCTATGATGGCACCATCATTGTACTCCAGCCTGGGCAACAGATAAGACCCTGTTTTCTTTTTTCTGTTGTTTGTTTGTTTGTTTGCTTTTTAAAAAAGGACATGGTATATTCCAAATAAGTAAATGAGATAAAATTGAGAAAATCTTTCAGAAACTAGAAAAGATGGCAAATTTAAGAAATATGTAAAAAGACAATATAATAGTTTGAGAAGGTCCAATATTTGCATAATACAAAAGAAATGAAGAAATAATGGAATAATTTTTCTCTGAGCTAAAGGAAGAATCAAATTCTTCAATCAAAAGGAGCCCACTAAGTGCCAAGCAGGATAAATGAGAACAGATCCAGATCAAGACACATTATGATGAATTTCGATACTCTGGGAATGAAGTTATACATTGGCTAAGTAGCTATTTCCTTTCTAAGATGTGTATAGAGCAATTTGAATTCTAAGAATGGTTTTCCGAACTTATGAATGATTTGCTAAGGGACATCCAAAAGAGTGAAGCTGGGGCAAAGAAGCAATGCAGAATAAAGCTGATGTAGACCCAGCAGACAAAAAGGAAATCCTGGGGGTAGAGCCAGAGGGTAAAAAGGGAAGTCATCTCCCACTAGAAAGGAAATATATTTAAATGCCTTACTTCCTTTGAAGGTGGTGGAGTTCCAGATGTACCTGCCTGCTCCCTACCTGCGTGTACTGAAGAGAAGAATGAAAGCTCTCAGCAACAGAAGAAACTACATTATTCACAAGGAAATAGGAAGTAGATTCACATATTACTTTAGTAATCGATGCAGTAGATACCGGTAGACAATGGCATAATGCTTTCAAAGTTTTAAGGGAAAGTGAACTAATAATTCTATACCCAGCTGTATTAATTAGGATTCTTTTGGCTGCAAGGAACAGAAAGCTGTCCCAGTGGCTTAAATAAGAAGGGACTATATTATCTCACATTTTCTGACATTCAGAGATAGGGCATCACCAGCATTAGTAAATTTATCAGCTTAATAATGACAAATAATAATCAGGATTCCTGATTCTTCTGTTATTTTGCAGAGTCTCCTTAGCTTGTTGGCTTTGTGCTCAGGCTAGCTCCTCTATGGTGACAAGATATCCACGGTAGTTCTGGGAACCACAGTCAGAAATAACAGTCTCCAGAGGAAGATGGGAATGCCTTTTATTCAGAACTCCTGGAAAACTTATCTACCAAATTTTAACATGTCTATTTCTAAACCAATCATTGTAAGGGTAATAGGTAGACCACCCGCCTGTGGGCACACAGACAAGGAGAATACCTGTACAAAGGAAGATTCTATTACGAAAAGTTATCGGGATGGGAGTAGATGAATGTTGTGACACCCAGTAGTGTCTGCTATACCAGCCATGTGACCAGTTAAGTGTGTGAGTGAAGTAAACATTTTCGGACATGTAAGAACTCAGGAAGTTCACTTCCTATATAGCCTTTCCAAAAAAAGAACAACTATTAAAGGGTATCTCCAGCCAAACAACAAATGATCAAGAAATGGTTAAAATGTTGGATGCAAGAAACCATGATAACCCAGTAGTGCAATGAAAAGAAATCCCAGTATAACAATTGTGGAGCCGATTTAGAAAGCAGCTGCCAACAATCAGAAGAAGCCACGGTGTCTTCAAAGAGAAAGTGATTCCATTGCAGAAACTGTATAGCTAAGAACTCATAAGGGCTTTATTGTATGATGCTGCATATGCCTTTCCTTTTCTTTTTTTCTTCTTGGGAACTGTGGGGAAAATACACTCATAATCCACATACAAAGGAAGCAAAAATGAGTCTTGGTTCTCAGCAGTTGATGGAGAGAAGGAACAGAGAGTCCACTTGATCTTCACACTTGAAACATTATTCTTCAAGTGGCACAGATTTCGTGTCACAGGATCACATTTTGTTCTTTTGGGTTCAGTCACACTTCTTGGTTCTGTACGTTCCATCATATTTTCAATACTGTTTACTAGTTTTTATGCTTTAGAATCAGTTTAAAAACGAAGCATGGAAAATACAATAACAATATGATGTACATTTATCAATCACATTTGGAGGCTAGGAGATGAAGAGATAAGTGAGTCTTCGTGGGAGTTAATGTTTTTAAAAGGGACACAGCAAGAAATAAAGATGTAAGTGCATTCAAGTTAGGAAGGAATCCATCAGAAGAACTAAAGGGAGAAATAGATATGTTACCTCTAGGGCATGGACTGTCATGGGGGTGGAGTCAGAGTAAGACTTCTCTACTCTTCCGTACTTGTTTTTTTAAGCAAATGAATGTATTACTTTTGCGATAACCATTTTAGTACAAATACTGGTATATCGTGGAGTGGAACACTCAATAGTAGGCATTGGCACTGACGGAGCTGAGAAGCCCCATTGGGAATGCTGTGTATTTCTGGTGAGCTGTGTGCCCTTGCCTCTGTGTCAGTGAATTCTCCCATCACCTAGACGCCTCTGCTCTCATCACAAGCCTCCCTATCACTCACGTGTTGCTATCACAGTAGAACTCAGCTCTGTCAGAAAACTGGCCCCTAAGTGAGGGTGAAGTTTCAGAGATGGCAAAAGGCCAGTATTAGTTACCCTTGGAAGTCCTTAAACAGCCCACCAAATACTCCTCATGCAGTGCTAGAGACTGTGCTGCCTTCAATAAACTTGGTAAAGCTGGTGTTCCCCCATTCAATTGTTGTTCCTTGCATAAACAAGCCACGTTCTACCAAACCAAACTGAACCAACCGGTCAAAAATGTCTTAATCTACAGAATCCCACTCAAGATGTCAAAATGCTCATACTTGAAGAGAACTGCAGTGAGCCTCGTGAAGGACCAGGGGATTCACATCCCTACGTCATGGTCACTCAAGGGCATGTACTTTTGCAATGAAGTGGTACATGCAATTGATCAGGCTCTCTCTCTGCAGTGGTGGAGATGCGGGTGAGCAGAGGGCATAGACCCAAGTCCGTGTAAGTTGAATACTTGACTGACTCAGCTCTACTGTATTTCGTAATTGTGTTTATTACTCTGAAAAACTCAGATTAGGCAGAAGCTTCTGCACACTTGGAAACACAGATAGTCCAATGCTGAGAGTACTCATCAGAAGTTAGAAAGCCTAAGTTCTGCTGCCTGCTTTCCCACTCCCTGCTGTGACCTTTGGTAAATCATAGAACTTCCTCTCTCTGAGTCTCAGTTTATCTGTCTCTAAATGGGAAATAAGTTGATAACATTTGGCTAGTACGGTCATTCTCAAAGTGTGATCTGTGTGTCCTTGGGGGTCCCTGAGAAACCCATTCAGGGATGCATGAGGTCAAAAATACTTTCATAATAATACTAAGATGCAATTTGCCTTTTCCATTTTCATTCTCACGGGTGTACAGTGAAGCTTTACAGAGGTCACAGGACCTATGACATTGCAACAAACTTAATGCAGGGGCAGATTTTAGGATCCAGTTGTCTTCTATTAAGGCAGACATTAAAGAGACTCACTAAAGTGTGAAACAGCACCACTCTTTTCACAGGTTTTTTTTTTTTTTTTTTGGCTTTGGGAAAGTATATTTTTCATAAAGTATGTTACTTATGTTAACATGTAAAGAGGTTATTGACAATGAACTAATAAATATTTTAGTAATTTTTGTTTTAATTTCTGATATGGCAAATAATATAGATATTACCCCATAAACAAAGGCTCTTTGGGGTCTGCAATAATTTTTAAGAATGTAATGAGGTCCTGAGACCAGAGAGTTTCAGGACTGCTGCTCTGGTGCTTTGCAGTTAGCAGGGTACTTTCCACACCTTATTTCATTGGTCCCTCTCCTCCCTGTCTCCTTCCTTGTCTCTTTCAGCCTCCCCCCACCCTCTACCTCCCACCCCAACACATGCAACACACACACACTGAAAGACAAACCTGTAGTTTTTAGCTTGGTCTTCTATCATATCTCAGTTTCCAAGTTTTGCTTCATATGGTTTGATCATGTGGAGGAAATGGGGACGATTGCATGAAAACACCTAGCAATGATCCAACGATCTTTTCTAATTGTCAGCATTCATTTTTAACTTGTCATGACCTTAAAGTTATCTGTGTAGAACTGTTTTATAGAAAAATATCTAGAACTGGAAATTCCCAGGAAAATCATAAAAAAGAAACTACTTATGAAAGACTGGAAACCTTGCTTCCAAACCACTCCCACTGAACCAGCCAAGAAGAGATCATCAGCTTTTGGCACAATTTTACAGTTCTCACTTCAAGCTAGAAGCAAAAGTATTAAATTTTAGTTGCCCCTAATAGTTGTGCAATTTTTAAACATGGGAGAAGACTTTATTTGAAAGAAAGTATTGTCAGATGAGTAGTGCATTCAACTGACAGCAAAGATTTCTACATTCAGCATCTTCATTAGTGATTCATAGTGCAGTTCTAGCAACTTACTCTTTCCTGAATGTGGTTGTAAAACAAGGTTATCAACCATTCAGATATCTTCAGAAAGATGAAGCATGGGAACCAACACTGGGGTCCTCCATGGGCGATGGCAACTTCTCTCTGGTTTATAAAGGTAGCCCCCCGTCGTCTGAGCCTTTACAAAATAAATGAAGGCTGTGCAACCAAAGGTTTATCCTGGAATTTGCCTGACTCGTTTATTCATTATATATATCTGTGTAGATATATATACACACACACATATATGTGTGTCATATATATGCATATGTGCGTGTATACATATATATGTATGCGTGCGTGTGTCTGTGTGTACACCTACTATGTGCTGGGCACTACAGACTGCCATGACAGCAACTTACTTTCCACTGAAGGGAGACATACAGAAAACCCTCTACATTAATAAGTGAATTATATAGATCTTTAGAAGGGCAAAATACTTTGGGAACAGAGAGCAAGTGAAGGGGAATCAGGGATACGGGGTGGCCTTGCTGAGATGATGACATTTAAGCCAAGTCCTGTATGGAGTGGGGTAGAGGGGGCAGTGATCCCATCAGCAGGAATGGCCAGGGCAAAGTCCCTAAGGTGGAGTGTCCAGGACAGCCAGGAGACCCGTGTGGGGATTTCCTGTCCTCTCTGAAACAGATATTGACCGTTTGAAGCAAAGGATTTAGAACTAGGTGACAGATGTATTTGCAGCAAACTCTAATATTTGAAACACATACATTAGGAGCTATTTTGTTACTAAATGTGTTGCTGTAGCAGTCATCAAGATCACAACGGTGACTTGAAACACAGACTGCCGGGCTCCACCCCCAGAGTTTCTAAGTCAGTAGGTCCAGGGTGGAGCTTGAGGATTTGCAGCTCTAATGGGTTCACAGGTGATGCTGATGCTGCTTCTTCGGTTACCATACTTTGAGAACCACTGCTCAATAGGTGATGGGATTTTCCTAACAGTTCCATGGTGCATTTTAGGTATAATGTATTGACAACTTGCTTGGGAACATATCTTTACATAAGCGACTTCTATTCCTCAAGAGTTCATGTGATCATACGGCATGGAGCTCAAGCGGTCGGCAGGTCTGACCCTGTGCCTTCCAAGCAATCATTCTGGCCTTGTGATGCAATAGTAACTCAGAGAGGTTGCAGCTGCCCATGTCACCTAGTTGTTAGGTTGTTGAGAAGATGCTGATATACAAAAGTAATGAAATAAAGCTCGCCTCTCTTCCTTATTTCTAGAACCACTGGATGTGCAAACATAATTAAATCTTGCTTTTTTATTAAAATAGGGAGGATACATTTTGCCCTTGACTGAGAAAATCAGAAGTCATGAGCCCCTGCTGTCTTTGCCACATTTTAAGGCTTAGAATGCCTACAGTCGATGGGTGTGGGCTCTACCTGTTTTGAACATGTGTGCTTCTGATTTCTTCCCCAGCTCTCTGATTTGCTTCCTTGATTTGTTTTCCTCTCCTCTTTCCTCCTGGGTCATGCCTGGGGCCTGCTCTACCACCTGGTTGGTGTCCACTTTGCAAAGGCGGACTTGCTGGGAGGGGTGGCAGTGAGGTCGTGTCCTCCTTTCCTTAGTTGGCAGTTGCAGTGTGGAGGGGTGACCTACAACATGAGATGCCTTGTCACTCTGCCCGGATTTAGTACCTAACCTGAGACATTTGCATTGATTTGTTCCTTTTTTGGTGGCAAAATTTGTGAGACAATAAAACGACACATTTAACAGCAGCTTAATTTAACTAAAGATCTCAAGCTTATGTCTCTCCCAGAGGCATGTGTGAGTTTTTTTCTCTTTACTGTACTCTTGAGGTGATGAGAGTGCCTTTTTTTTTTTTGTCCTAAAAAGACATTTGCCCATTGACTTGGCCCCTTTACCTCCCTGCACCTTATAATCCTTGTCAGCAACACAGGAAATGTGATCCTTCTTTAGAAATGAGATCTTTGGAGGTTCTTGAGCTCAATGGCCTGGTTTGCTGCCAATCTGGGCAGCCTCATGGGAGGAGCATGATTTCAGGATCTGTGCCAGGAAGGAGTGCCTGGGGGACTTGCTCCCAAAGCGGTTTGTCTTCTGTTGCCACTGTTCTCCCTTCTGGCTCTGTCAGATGACTTCGATGTGCACGGACAAGGACCTCTTTGCTGAATAAAGGACAGGGTACTTTGGAAAACGGCTCAGAAACAACAGGGGCTCATTTATATTATGTTTTGTTCTTTTGTATGGTATTGTCTTTGAGAAGTCAGCTTTTTAGGCGGGGCACAGTGGCTCACGCCTGTAATCCCAGCACTTTGGGAGGCAGAGGAGGGTGGATCACCTGAGGTCAGGAGTTCGAGACCAGCCTGGCCAACATGATGAAACCTCGTCTCTACTAAAAATACAAAAATTAGCTGGGCGTGGTGGTGCGCACCTGCATTCCCAGCTACTCAAGAGACTGAGGCAGGAGAATTGCTTGAACCTGGAGGTGGAGGTTGCAGTGAGCCAAGATTGTGCCACTGCACTCCAGCCTGGGCAACAGAGCCAGACTTCATCTCAAAAATTAAAAAAAAAAAAAAAAAAAAAAGAAAAAAGAGAAGTGTCAACTTTTAAATATTCATTTCTAGATATTTAAAAATTTTAGTTAGCAGTTAGAAAAAAAAACCCAGAAATCTCTAAAATATTATGCTGAATGATGCTAATAAACTCACAGTGTCATATTAGGATCTGAATAAATATCTTTCTTGTCCTTGCTGTCCAGCTACCATGTGTGGGCAAAATGCCAGAACCCTTTATTCTCAGGACCTTTCCCCCAGTGGAAAGGGGACCCCTCTCAGAGCTCCATCTGCTGTATGAGCTTGTGGGCAGGGTGGGAGGGGGAACCTGGAGCCAGAATGATGTCTGGACATTCCCCTTTTGGGCTACTGACTTATACAGGAGAGAGGAACCCCAGGGACCCATCTGACTGACGCTTGGAGGCAGTTCCCGTATCTGGAGTCCCCTAAGCCATGGCAGGCCCCACTGGATCTGCTAATGGAATTGGCTGGGGCCTGGCATCTATATCTTAAAAGCATTCCTGAGTGATTTTAAGGGGCAGCCAAGGTTGAGAACAAAGTGTTCATGGGGAGCCCTACTGCGTTTGAGTCTGGTTTTGAAGATCTCTGTCAGGGCCCATCCTGATCTTTCCTGGCACCTGGATAGGTACAGGGATTTCCCAGCAACTGAGGTGTCATGTGAGCAGATGGGTGAAACTCCCTGAGTGGTGTTGTTTGCACTCTTTCATGACTGACACAGCCAGCAGGAGTCTGTGTCTGTGAGAGGCCAGGGGAGGTGAGAAGGTCCTGCCCGTTCCCTTGGTTGCTGGGCCATCTGGGTCCCTGTCGCTGGGGCCTCTGTTCTGAAGGTATCTGCTGATAGAAGCTGCAGTGGGTGGCAGAGGAGGAGGAGGTAATTTGGTCCCATCTTGGCATGATGTCCTCTGAATCAGCGAGTCATTGCCAGACAGTTGCTAATTGTCACATTGTGTGTCTGATGATTCTCCTTTATTTTATTTTTTAAAAATAAAGACCTACTGTTTTTAAAGAGACCTGGCAGTCAACCAGAAAAGTATGAGTTAAAAGCTTGGGGAAAGGGGTATTTGGGGCTCCTTTTAGTGATTACAAGCAGGGGCATTGATACCCACCAATCAGAACTAATGCAGGACATACGCTGGAATGGGGACTTGGGGGTCCCCTGTCAGGCCTGAGCTGCCCCCCAGTTGATGGATCATGGGGAATGTTTGGGGTTCCTGAGTGGGGTCAGGGCAGGGTGGGGGTAGTGGTGAGATACCCCAGAGACTTAGGCAGTGACTGGTTATCAAGTAGTACAAAATATTTCAGTATTTTACCAAGCAGTATGTCTGTACAGGTATATATCATCCAGATATCAGGGCTGCTTATAAAAGATGCCAAAAATTCTGGTTAACTTCAGCTTAAGTATGGGATGAGCCAGGCTTGGTGGAAGATATTGTGGGTGCATAGCTGTGCCTGTCTTATCATTGCTGTGTCCTCGGGGCCCAGCCCAGGGTCTGGTAGATAGTAGGTACTCAATAAATACTTGATCCTTGAATCTAGTTTTTCAGCTCTTATGGCTCTCCTAAGGAAAATTAAAGGAATGCTGTTGAGCATGACAATGTACCCGACATTGTATCGGGCACTGTGTAGTGAGGTTATCTCCAGACACCCGGATGCCTTTATGGGCACAGCATCTGTGGAAAAGGAGAGAATATTTTCATGCCAGTAGAATGTGATGAGTCTTTAACCTGGATTTGTTAAACCAGACTGCTCACACCCTCCATAGACAATGTTGGGGCTACGTGGACAGGCTTATGCTTCTGAGCTGACAGTTCAGTGTCTAGGTTATGTTACTAATATTATATCTGCTTATTTATTCTGTTGCAGACTCTTCTTTTTCAGTGTGTCCCTTTTTTCCTGTTCCCTTGCTCACCATTTTTACATTATGACCTATCTGGAGTAGAGGTTCTGTGTCTAACCTTGGGGTAAGGAGCACAGACTCTGGATCAAACCACCTGGATTCAAATCTTACATGTGGTGTGACCTGTCTGTGCTCTGACATCTTCAGCCATAAATGGAAATAATAGTAGGTCATGCTTCACGGGGTTGTTGCAAGTATTACTATATGTAACGCACTTAGAATAGTGCCTGGCACATCCTCAGTGCCATATGGATGCTTGTTCCATTTACGATCTAATTTTAAATGACCAGATTTCAGATATGCTAATGTAAGACACAAGAGCTAAACCAGGTGACTCTTATTACTAGGGGAGGAACTGGGAAGCGATTGGTTGCTCTGCTTCTCTATTTTAGAATTCAATAGGGTCTTCCATTTTGAGCATTGGGAGAATAATCTTTGTCAGGAGGGTTTTTGGGTGCTGATTTGAAAGTCTCTTTACTGTATTTCTCATCATTATATATTGCAGGAGAATTGTCATCCATCTGCAGTGCTTCCCAAGTAACTGTCTGGGGCCTATGGTGATGTATCCCCACTGCTGAGATGGAAGGGAGTCTTCCAAATACCTGGGAGATCAACTGTGCTAGTTATAGCTGTCATGTGCTGCGCATACTCTCCCATCCTCCTCTTTCTCCTTTGGGAACCTGCTCCCCTACCTGGTGTGATTCTGGTGGGGCTGTCCATGAAGGTGACTTGTGCCTCCTCCTGCCTTCACACGTGGGCAGTGACCTGCAGTGGGCCAGCTGTAGTATTACATTCCTCCAGTTACAGTGGCTGGTTTAGGGATGGGCAATTTGTCCAATCTGGGCTACAAAGGTGCCCCTGGGGGGTTCTTCTCCTGGATCTACTGCGGGAAGACTATTCTCTTTATTTGTGTTAGCAAGTTGTAAGGATGTTGGCCTAGGCCCACCAGAAGCTGCCTTTCCTAGGATATGGAAAGAGTATCTACAGTAGGAAAGAGTGACACTAACATGCAAAGAGAAGTGGATACAAGCAGAGCAGAGAAAGAGAAGTGGAAACAGAAACACAACCAGATCATTTGAGTACCTAGGTCCAACTTTAGCTGAACCAGTCTACACACTAACTTTTCAATTATGTGAATTAATAAATTTCCACTTGTTTTGCTAGTTTAAATTGGGTTTCTGTCAACTGTGATGAAAAGATTCCTCACTAGTAGAGTCTTGAAATATTTAATAAACACTAGATTTTCTGGAATTCCCTAATATGGCCTCATAATAAAAGTTTGAAAAAAAAAAAAAAAAAAAAGAATGGATCAGTTTGCTGCCTGGCTTGACTCTCTTGCTGCTTTAAGAATGGGCCAGTGAGGTACTTCTGTGACCTGATGATGAAACCATTCATATTGGACTTCAACACTCTGTGCCTTCCTTTATGTTCCCTCTCTTTGGAATGCCGTTCCCTTTGACTTCTTAGGTTCTTGCTGGCTTGTTTACCATTCAAAGTTCCATTCAAATGTTTTTCTTCTGCAATCATCTTTGATCTTGCTAGTCAGATCCTTCCTCTTCCTTCTCTGGGTTCCCATAGCACTTTAATTTTTCTCTATTTATATCAATTTGTATTGTGTTATACTCAGTTGTCCAAGTGACCCATGTGTCCTCTGGAATCATCCTGGCTTTGAGATTCTAATGGCACTGACTTGAATGCCCATTGATGTGAGGTGCAAACTTGGTCTTCTCCTAATTTGGGTTTTGGGGTGGGACTGTTGGGAGGTACCCATTAAAATCACCTGTATCTCCCTCTAGCACTTTTATGAGTTAGTTTTTATACTTACATCTTTTCTTTAATTCTAATTGCCTTTAAGGATCAAGAATGAGAATCTAATTCAGGGTGTTTAAAATAAATTATTATGGAGGATTTTAACTTTTTTGTTTAGTTGGTTTATATTTTCTACATTTTCTGTACTGGGCATGTGTTACTTTTATACTTAGAAAAAAAGTATTATGGCTGAGCGTGGTGGCTCACATCTGTAATCTCAGCACTTTGGGAGGCCAAGGCAGGTGGATCATGAGGTCAAGAGATTGAGACCATCCTGGCCAACATGGTGAAACCCCATCTCTACTAAAAATACAAAAATTAGTTGGGTGTGGTGGCATGCACCTGTAGTCCCAGCTACTTGGGAGGCTGAGGCAGGAGAATTGCTTGAACCCAAGGTGGAGGTTGCAGTGAGCCGAGATCGCACCATTGCACTCCAGGCTGGGGACAGAGCGAGACTCTGTCTCAAAAAAAAAAGAAGTGAAAAAATGTATTAAAAACCAGCAAAAATGATTCTCTGTTATGTAGATGGTATCAAAATAAGAGTGGCAAAATCACATGAAGGAAGTGATAATGATAGCTTATTTTATTTTCTAATAATCTTGTTATATAAAAGACATAAGCAAACCATTAACTATTTATTAATTAATCCCTGATTATTTCAAATGGTCAGTGTAAGTAGACCTCAAATAAGGGTTTTTATGATCTGATTTTCAACAATTGGCCTTGACATTCAATACTAATATTTATGCTTAATTTTATATTTGACAGAACTAAGCCATACACAAGGTATTTATTCTCAGGATATTTAATATCTGCTGTGTGGTTTACAAACATCCATGATAAGACAGAAGGCAGAGACCTATCTGAAATGCTCAGTATTCCTAAAGAATATAAAACATTTAGCAGAAAGTATGACATCACGAGGGCATACATTTTGCTTAATTTTCCCCCCTCATTTGATTAAATATGTCAAATATCCAAAATCAAAAGTGGAAGGAGACAAATAGTGATTGTCAGTTTAACTGGGCAAAATTCAGTGTCCAGTGTCTTGAATGATACTATAGTGATAAGGCAAAGATTATTTAATACTTAATGTAGAGAAAATTAAGATGGAATATAAACTTTTTTGACATGAACTATGAACTGAACATATTATATTCATTTTACAGTATATTGGCTTTCCTTTTAAAAATTAATCTTATGTGTACCCCTTGTTAATCTTTTTTTTTAATAGACAGACTTTTAACACTCTAAGAGGGTGGTTTGTTTCTTGATGGTAAGCCAGGGTACCTAAGGATATTTTACAAACACATCCATTAAATTGCTGACTTCTCCAAGTTTGACAATTTACTAAACTGATATAACAGGTAGTTCAATTTAGCAGCTGTATGGAGAGCAATCGTTTAGCACAGTTTGATATTTAACACTGCAGCTTAACCATAAAAATACAATTTATGCTAATATGTTCTATTCAGGCCTGTTTCCAACAAAGCCTACAATTTAGCCACTTCGAGTTCTCACAACTGCTGTTTACTAATAATGCTTGATTTCAACAGAAAAAAAAAAATTCCTTCAATTCAAACAGCATGGGAAACTTGTATTTTGAGGGAAGTTAATCATTTGGTGATTCTTTAATCCTTATGCTAAAAGTTGGATGTAATTTTCACATCTTCTCTGTTTTCTTTCTTCATGTTATATGGTGTTTTGGTCCTTAGAGAATTAAAACAAGTACAGCATATTCACATTTTATGCAGAGGATGCATTCCTAAAAAACTTACATAATTTAAAACTTGCACAATTTGAGTCTAGTTTTCAGTTAGGAATAAATATAAAGTAAGATTTTCTTGACTTCAACTGTGCATAAAGAGACAGTTTATTAATTTTTTATATGATATTATTTAAAATTTACATGAAATGCAACTGCATGGTGTATCTTTTGCCCCCTTTCAGTGTCTTCTGGACTGTCCATCTCTTTTCATGTTCATGTTGCTGAGTCAAAAACGGGGGTGAAGCTCCTCCCCCATTAGCCAATGTGGAGCAGCCACAACAGGAAAGGTGTGGCAGTTTCAAACCATGGCCACATGGCCACACATTCATTGGCACTCCTTCCATTGAGAGGTTGGGTCTATGACTCCTCCTCTAGCATCTGAGCTGGCTGTGACGACTTTGACCAGTCTTTACTGTGGACGTGATGCTATGCTATGTGATTCCCCAGGTGTAGTTGATAGAATAATGTTCCCTCCCCTTGCCATAGATGTTCACATCCTAATCTGCAGAACCTGTGAATATGTGTTACATTAGGAACTTGGCAGTTACCAAAAGGAACTTGGCAGATGTGATTGAGTTAAGGATCTTGAGGCTGGAAGATTATCTTGGATTATCTGGGTGAGCTCAGTGTAGTCACAAGGGTCCTTATAAGACAGAGACAAGAGTTTCAGGGCCAGAGAGAGATTTGAAGATGCTAGGCTGCCACCTTCAAAGATGGTAGAAGGGGCCATGGGCTGAGGAATGCAGGTGGCCTCTAGAAGCTGGAAAAGGCAAGGGAACAAATTTTCCCCTGAGTCTTCAGGAGGATTGCAGCTCTGCTCACACCTTGATTTTATTCCAGTGAAATCCATGTGGGACTTCTGACCTCCCAAACTGTATGATAGTAAATTTGTATTGTTTTAAAGCACTAAGTTTGTGGTAATTTGTTATAGCAGGTATGGGAAATTAATACACAGGGCTAGGACACGAAAGGCCTGGTTCTCCTGGAATGTTCATTCCCTGGCTCCTCCCATCCTTTTTCTCAGGATGCTCCCTCTTGGAATCCAGCTTCCATACTATGAGAAACCCAAACTGTGCATGGGTGCTCTGGTCAGCTGCGCAAAGGAGCCTCACCTTTGAGCCACCCCAGCCCAGGTGTCAGATATATCAGTTAAGAAATCCCTCTATGAGTCCAGCCCTTAGCCATTAGAGTTACTGCCAGCTCTTTTTTTTTTTTTTTTTTTTTTTTTTTTTTTTTTTTTTTTTTTTTTTTTGAGATGGGTTCTTGCTCTGTCGCCCAGGCTAGAGTGCAGTGATATGATCATAGCTCACTGCAAGCTCAAACTCTTGGGCTCAATCTGTCCTGTAACCTTAGCTTTCCCAGTAGCTAGGACTACAGGCGCACACCACCATACTCAGCTATTTTTTTAAATTTTTTTAATTTTTTGTAGTAGGAACAAGGTCTTGATATGTGGGCCAGGCTGGTCTTGAACTCCAGGCCTCAAGTGATCCTCTCATCTCAGCCTCCCGATTGCTGGGATTACAGGTGTGAGCCACCGCACCCGGCCCCCAGCTCTTTGAATTTTTTGAGCTGAGACCCCAGACATAGTGGCACGGAGACAAACTATTTCTGCTGTTCTCTGCCAAAATTTCTGACCTGCAGAATCTGGGAGCTTAATAAAATGGCTGTTTTACACCAGTAAATTTGGGGTGATTTGTTGAGGCAGAGGACGAGGTGAGGATACATGAACCAAGGCAAAACATCTCACTGTCTAGAGGCAAGTGTGGTTTGTCCTCTGGTGGAGGTTAATGTTACAAGCTGATTCGGACTGATGCTGTGATGGAGCTGAAGGAAAAAGGGATGAACCCGAAAAGAGACATTAGGCATATCTCACTCATCAAAGGCTCAAATTACTTTTAAACTCCCTTTATTTTCCTCCTGAATGATACAATGATCTCAGGACACTTTAACTCCATTTACCTCCCTCCTGATCATAAATTATTGTTGTCATGCATTCTATTCCTATCATCTTTTTAACTGACAAGGCATTTTTGATGTTTTATGCAAATAGTGTTAATTTAGATTTATCCACGTCTTTGTTACTTTTTCTGCTTTTCTTATTGTATCTCAGATCTTTCATCTGGGATCACCTTTCTTCTTCTTCATGAAGAAAATTCTTTAGAATTTCTTTTAGAGAGTGTCTCCTGGTAGCAAATTCAGTTTTTGTCTGAAAATGGCTTTATTTGCTCTCATTTTTTAAAAGACACCTTCACTGATAATATAATTCTAGATTGGCAATTGTTTTCTTTGAATTCGTTGAAGATATCATTTCATTGTCTATAATCTCCATTGTTTCTGCGGGGAAGACAACTGCAGTCTTGGAAGGTAATCTTAATTTTCTCTGGTTTTCTTTTCCCCCTCACTTCTGTGACTTTTTTCATAATTTTGTGAAGTTTCACTGTGATGTGTCTAGGAGCGGGTTTCTTTCACTTAGTGTGATTGGGTTTCACTGGGCCTTTCACTGGATACTCATGACCACCATCTTTCATTTGTTCTGGAAAATTCTTGGCGATTCTCTTTTAAAATATTTCTTCTGCCCATTCTCTCACTCTTCTTATACACTGAATAAAACATATGTTGGACTTTTTCCTCTCCGTATCTTAGATTTTCTTTTATATTTTCTGTTACTGTCTGTCCTTGAAATATTTTAGGTCATTTCTTTGGGCCTTTCCCTAATTTTCTCTCTAATAATGTCTAATCTCTTGTGAAACCCAGTCATTGGTCTTTTTTTTTTTTTTTTAAATTTCTGGAGACTCTTGGGTTATTTTTCAAATCTTTGATGTCATTTTCAGATCCTTGTTCTGTGTAGATAGGCTTATACTTTATTTGAACATAGTGAGCATGGTTGTTTTATGGTTTGCATTTCTGTATTAGTCTGTTTTCACACTGCTATAAAGAACTACCTGAGACTGGGTAATTTATGAAGAAAAGAGGTTTAAGTGACTCACAGTTCAGCAGGCTTAACAGGAAGCGTGGCCGGGAGGCCTCAGGAAACTCACAGTCGTGGTGGAAGGTGAAAGGAAAGCAAGCACCTTCTTCACATGGCAGCGAGAGAGAGAGAGCAATGGGGGAAATGCCATACAATTTTAAACCATCACATCTCGCAAGAACTCATTCACTGTCATGAGAACAGCATGGGGGAAACCTGTTCTCATGATCCAATTACCTCCCATCATGTCCCTTTCCCAACTTTGGGATTTATAATTCAACATGAGATTTGGTTGGGGACATAGTGCCAAATCACATGAATTTCATAATTCCAATATTGCTTGTATTGGCTTATCTGTTTCTGCTGATGTTGCTTCTGCTTATATTACATTGCTTCCTAGGCTGCTTGGGTATTTTTTTTTTTTCTTCGCTAAGTGTATTATTGTCCTTAAAAAATAATTTGTGGGAATTATCTGAGGCCTAAGATAACATGCTCCTCTCCAGAGAGGATTTATTTTTCTTTTGCTGGGTACGTCAGGTCACTCCTGGTCTAATATAATTTTAAAATAAACTATGGCTTTTGTTTGTTTGTTTTGCCTACACAGGTAAGGTAAATTTGGACAGAAAATTCTTGCTAGAGCTGCCTTTTTTCCTTTCCTTAGTTATCCTCCTGATTAATTTCTTAACTCTCTTCAGAACTCTGTTCAAATATCTCCTTATCAATGAATCATTCCATGACCACTTGCTATAAAATATTATTCTTGTGTAGCGCAGTCTTCCTATCCCATATTATTTTGTTCATAACATTTTTTACCATATAGAATGCTCTGTGATTCCTTGTTTATTTTTTGTAGATTTTAATTTTTTAAATTGACAAATACAAATTGTATATATTTATGGTGTACAATATGATATTTTGAGATTATATATATATATGTAAAATATATATATACACACACTGTGGAATAACTAAATCAAACTAATTAACATACCCATTAACACACATAATTATCATTTGTTTTGTGGTGAGAGCATTTAACATCTACTCTCTTAGCAATGCTTAAGTATATAATACATTGTTATTAACTATAACCACCATATTGAACAGTAGATATCTTGAACTCATTCTTTCTATCTAACTGAAATTTTGTCTTTTTACCAGCATCTCTCCAACTCATCCCCCACCAGCCTCTGGGAACCACCATTTTTATTCTCTGCTTCTGTGAGTTTGACTTTTTTAGATTCCACATGTAAGTGAGATCGTGCAGTATTTGCCCTTCTGTGCCTGACTTATTTAGCTTAACATAATATTAGGTTCATCTGTGTTTTTGCAAATGATAGATTTCCTTATTTTTAAAAGCCAAATAATATTCCATTCCATCCAGTGAACATGGGAGTTCACTGCAACATACTGATCTCTTCAACATACTGATTTTATTTCCCTTGAATATATATCTGCAAGTGGAGTTGTTGGACCATATGGTAGTTCTAGTTTTAATTTTTTGAGGAACTTCCCTACTGGTTTTCATAATGGCTGTGTATCTTACATTCCCATCGATAGTGTAGAAAGGTTCCCTTTTCACCACATCCTCACTAACACTTGTTATTTCTCGTCTTTTTGATAACAGCTATCCTAACTGGTGTGAAGTAATACCTAATTGCGATTTTAATTTACAGTTCCATGATGATTAGTGATGAGTATTTTTCACAAATCTGTGGCCATATGTATGTCTTCTTTTGAGAAATGCCTTTTCAGATCCTTTGCCCATGTTATTTATTTTCTTAATACTGAGTGGTTTGAGTTTCTTATATATTTTGGATATTAACCCATTATCACATGATTGGTTTGCAAATATTTTCTCCTGTCCGGGTTATTTTTTCATTCTGTTGATTATTTCCTTTGCTGTGCATAAGCTTTATAGTGTGATGCAGTCTCACTTGTCTATTTTTGCTTTTGTTGCCTGTGTTTTTGGGGTCATACCTAAGAAATCTTTACCAAATCCAGTGTCAAGAAGCTTTTCTCCTTTGTCTTTTCCTGGTAGTTTTATAGTTTATTATGTTTAAGTCTTTAATCCATTTTGACTTGATTTTTATATATGGAATGAGATAAGGGTCTGATATGGTTTGGCTCTGTTTCCCCACCCAAATCTCATCTTGACCTGTAATCCCCACGTGTTGAGTGAGGGAGGTGATTGGATCATGGGGGTGGTTCCCCCATACTGTTCTTGTGATAGTGAGTGAATTCTCATGAGATCTGGTTGTTTGATAAGTGTGAGGCTCTTTCCCTTTGTGCACTTTCTCTCTCCTGCTGCCTGGTGAAGAAGGTGCCTGCTTCCCCTTCCGCCATAATTGTGAGTTTCCTCAGGCTTCCCCAGCTATGCAGAATTGTGGGTCAATTAAGCCTCTTTCTTTTATAAATTACCCAATCTTGGGTAATATCAGTGTGAGCATGGACTAATACAGGGTCTAATTTCAATTGTCTATCCAATTTTCCCAACACCACTTCCCTCATATGGGTTCTTGGCATTTTTGTCAAAGATCAGTTGACTGTAAATACGTGCATTTATTTCTGGGCTCTCCATTCTATTCCATTGGTCTCTATGTCTGTTTTTGTGCTAGTCCCAGGCTGTTTTGATTACTTTAGCTTTGTAGTAGATTTTGAGATCAGATAATGTGATGCCTCCAGCTTTGTTCTGTTTGCTCAAGATTGCTTTGTCCATTTGGGATCTTTTGTGATTCCATATGAATTTTAAGACTGATTTTTCTATTTCTATGAAAAATGTCACGGGACTTGTGGTAGGAATTCAATTTGTGGACTTTGGGTAGTATGGTCATTTTAACAATATTAATTCTTCTATGTTACAGATTTATTCCTATCTTGTACACTTCAAAAGGGCAGAAACATTGTTTCATTAATTGCTCATTCCTGATACCTACAATGATGTCTGGCACATTGTAGGCACTAAATAAATATTTAGCAGAATGTATAAATGAATGTTTATTATCTCAGATACTCAGAATCCTTTAGACAGAATTCAGTATAGTACAGTATACAGATATTTGTCGATCAGGGATATGAACAATACAAAGCAATATCTAGAATAATTGATTACCCTTAGAGATCCACTTAATTAAAGAATAAAACTTCTCTCTCCAATACTAACTCATATTTTTAAAAATCATGTTTAAATATATTTGATAAATAGTATTCATTTAATACTCTGCTGGAAGGACAGTATCATAATAAATAGTTTATGAAATGGGAAGCGATTAATAAATACATTCATACTAAAAATGTCCTATTCAACACAAAAATGTAATGTCAGTAAAACTGTACCACTTGTTCAACAAATACTTATAGAACTTCAGTGTTATGCATGGAAGCCTTGTAATTATGAAAATGAATATGATAATGTTTTGGTAAAATAATATTTTACATCTTGTACAAGAAAAACCTGAGCAGTTTATTTTAGTTTGGCACCAAAATTTCCTTCCACTTCTGAACGTTCAACTAGATAATTATATAAGCAGGCTCTCATCTCTTAGAGATTTTCTACATATTAGATTCCGAAAGGACCTTAGAGAGCAGGACATTCTCTTCCCTTGATTTTAAAGATGAGGAAACTGAGGTACAGATAGCACGACTTGAGCCACATCATATAATTGGATAAGGGATCTAGATCTTGGCTCCACAAACTTTCCAGATGGCTGCCTCCTAGTCTATAAAGATCTTAACTTTGAAATAGATTGACTAAATCTGTGACAGGTTTAACATGAGTGGGTCATTTTTTTTTAAAACTGACTTTTGTATTCACAGAAGAGACTTAGAATTTAGCCCTGCACTGAAAGTTTTCCAGGCAAAACTTTTAGGAATTTCAGTATTAGGAGGCTAATCTACTCTGCAGCCAACTAGACATGGACAAGCATCTGACAAGGGCCTCCTTTGAGCCACTCTCCTTTATAGATAACTGGGATAGTAATGGGCATTTCCTCCTTCTAACTACTGCTGTTTCTCACCCCTATATCTAAAATGCAGGAGGAACTCAGCTTTTCCTGGACTTACAAGAAATATTTAGCAGAACTGCATTGTCAAGTCCCTGCAAATTTCAATGTTGAAACCCTAAACCCAATGGGATGGTATTAGGAAGTAAGACCTTTGGGAATGAATTAGGTCATAAGGGCAGAGCCCTCATGATGGGATTAGTGCCTTATAAGAAGAGACACCTATAAGAAGAGAGTTTGCTTCCTCTCTCTCTGGCATGTGAAGACACAGCAAGAAGGTGGCCATCTGCAAACCAGGAAGTGGGCCCTCACCAGATGCTGGATCTGCCAGCACCTTGATCTTGAACTTTCAGCCTCCACAACTCTGAGAAATAATTTCTATTGTTTATAAGCCACCCAGTCTCTGGCAATTTGTTATAGCAGCCTGAAGTAAGAGTAGACTTTTCATGTTCTGTACTATGTCCTGGAAAATTCTACATGACCTGGCTCCTGCCCCCTTCTTAGGCCTCATTTTGTGGTACTGTCATCTTGCTCACTACAATCCATCCTCTTCTCAAACTCACCTTAGCATAGCAAACTGTGCTTAGCATAGTTCACATGCCCTTAACCTGGAATTAGTTTTCCATTCTTCCCATGGCTAGCTCCTTCCCACCCTTCATATCTCAACTTGAAAGTTGTCTCCTTGGAAAAATCAGTCAACCAACCAACCAGTCAGTCAATCAGTCATCCCCTGGGAAGGGCCTTCCCTGCCATTCTGTCTAAAGCAGGTCCTTTTCTTTTGGTCCTCTGACTTGGTGCCTTTTTTATTTCTTACATAGCACCTGTGACAATTTATAATCGTTTTATTTATTTGTTTATTTTCTGCTCCTTTACAAGATTATATGCCCCTAGAGGGCAGGAGCTTCATTTGTTTTGTTCTGTGGGCCCAGCTGGGTGCCTGGCATGTGAAAGGCAATCCATAATGGTTTGTGGGATATATAATGAAATGATGTCTCAGAGTTACCTCTAAACTCTCCATCCTGTGGCCAGCAGTGGCCCTTCCCCCTGTTATCTGTCCATTAGCAAAACCGGATCTTTCTAGTAGTGGTCAGTGTGCTTTTTTACAATAAACGAAACTTCTCTGCCATGTGTCCTCCATGGGGTTACATTTTAAACTTTTGATCCCTTCTCTCTGCCTTCTGGGTGATTGCTTTTCCCTCCTCTCAAGTCAGTGCTCCTTGCATAGACTTGGCTTTCTGAAATGTGAATTCCACTTCTGGATATTTGTTGTGCACCTTTGAGTTCTGAGTTGGTTGCTTTTTTCCTCACTTCTCCCTTACGGCTATCATGTCAACTTTGATATGACAGTGTCGATCTCTTTTTTTCCTCATTCAGGTCATATTCTTCAGAGAACAAAATGTTGTTACTGAATAGCCCTTCTGTATTGTCCACTTGCTCATTTTTTTCCTCAAGAAAAGTTCTATCCAGGTTTATTACTTGGCCAAAAAATACATAGTATGGGCCCAGTGTGGTGTCTCACGTCCATAATCCCAGCACTTTGGGAGGCTGAGTGGGAGAATCCCTTAAGGCCAGGAATTCAAGACCAGCCTGGGCAATGTAGCAAGACCCTGTATCTACAAAACAAACTTGTTTAAAAATTAGCTAAGTGCATAATTTCATAGCCCCAGTTACTCAGGAGGCTGAGGAGGGAGGATCGCTTGAGTTCAGGAGTTCGAGGTTACAGTGAGCCAAGATTGTGCCATTGCACTCCAGCCTAGGCAACAGAGCGAAATGCTGTCTCTCTCTCTCTCCAAAAATATGAGTATGGATTTTCTTTCTTCATTGTTCTACTTGTTTATCTGAGCATCACTTGAATTCTCCTTTTGTACACGAGAGGCTGAACGTTTGTTACATCCTGCTGCTGTCTATGGACAGTGGGCAGCAGACGGAGCCTTCCAGTAGGCTACTCATCATCAGGACAGTTTTTTTTTTCTTTTGTTCTATCTTTTTAATTAAAAACAAACCAAACCAAACTCCAGGAGCCCCTCAGCTGAGAAGGAGGTGGATCTGGTGTCCTGATGGCTTTTGAGCTCTGGCATCCCATCCCATCCTTCTTGCTGGTGAGACAGCCACTTAGGAGTGTGCATGGCTTATGGCTCTAGGGGTTTGGCTTACATGTGACTGTTTTTCTTTTTTCTCCACCCAGCTGCACCTTCATTGGCAGTTGCTTTTTTCTGTAAGACAGACAGTTAATCTTTGGTGGTTATTCCCCCATACCTTTTCTTCTCATTTATATTCCGGAAATAATATATATTTATGCATGTGTATGTGTATGTGTGTGTCTTCCTGCACATAAGGAAAAGGATAACAAAAAGTGTGATCATGTTTTGAACTATGAGTATGTTCCCTACTCTATGTTTGCGCTTGTTAAATTTGATTTTTGTGCATTATTGATGTCTAGATCTTCTTGATTTGGATCGGTCATGGTTTCATTGCTATAAGTAATTTTTGATAGGGCTTTAAATTTATAGTAGATATTAATAAAAACTGTTGTTAATTATTCTCCTTTTCTTCCTCTAGGGCAGGGGTCTGCTACTGCTCTGTGGCCTATTAGAAACTGGGGTGCACAGCCGGTGAGCTGTGGGCCAGCATTACCGCCTGAGCTCTGCCTCCTGTCAGATGAGCAGGGCATTAGATTCTCATAGGGGTGCGAATTCTGTTGTGAACTGCTCAAGTGAGGGATCTAGGTTGCACACTCCTTTTGAGAATTGAACTAATGCCTGATCATCTGTGGTGGAACAGTTTCATCCTGAAACCATTTCCCTGCCACCGGTCTATGGAAAAGTTGTCCCTGGTGCCAAAAAGGTTGGGGACCACGGCTCTAGGGACTCCCTCATACTAGACTTTCATTTTGTTGGCATTTGTTTCATTCAACTAACATTTATTAGGCACCTACTCTGTACCAGGCAGAGCCTTGAGGATACCAAATAGTCTCTCCCTGTCTTTCAACTGGCCAAGACCTATTCATATTTCAACTTTTTAAAAATTGGCAGATTTAATAACATACCTCCTATTCTATCACCAATTCTGTTGGTAAGTAATTAATGGAAATGTTAAATAGTACTGGGCAAGAACTGACCCGGTGGAATTACATTTGTTAAATTCCCCCAGGCTGACATTTACACTGACCTGTTAATCAATTTTGTCTTCACTGGATAAATAAATTATAGTTTCCCAGTTTCATGATGGGTAGGTCATACAAGATAAAACTGAAAGCATTACATAAATTCCTCTTTTTGAAGGACACGATTTATCAGATTTATTCTAGAAACCTGTTGATTTCTGCCATGGCCGTAGCTGTTCATCAAAATAAAGTAGGGCTGTGCTTGTGTGTCCTGGAAGCTTTGAGTGCAACAGCAGGCAAGGGGAAGGTGAGAGGGACTCAGTTCCATCAATGCCATTAAACTGCTTTTGTTTGTGAGGAAGAAGAAAATGGAAGGACAAGGATTTTGTTACCTCAGAATCCCCTTTCGCATTCTCATTCTCGAAACTTTAGTTGTCACTCAGGTGGATTCAGACCTTTCCAGCCCCTTTGACGTGGATGATGGATAAGTCTTCACTTTCAATGCCGTATGGTTGCTGTTAATTAAAACCAAGCAAACAAGGAAATCTTATAAAGTACCATGATAAGGAAATTGATGTTGGAAGCACATCCTTTGAAGTATGTTTTACAAATGGGATGAATATACGCCCATTCCCTCATGTTTTCATCTGCCACCTTCTCGTTTGCAAGAAGTAAGCATTTCTTTACTTTTACTGACTCACCTCAGAAATATTTACTTCCCCCTCCTTTTAAATGCTAGGCAGCAGAACCCCTCTGCAGACCCTGGACCCCCACATTTCAGCAGCTGTCCCCTTGGCCTGAACTTGCCACGTGACTGAAGTGCCCACACATTCAGTGGAGACTGGGATATTGTCTTTCACATTTTCCCTTCTCTTCCTTCACCTTTAAAAGTATGTAGAAGAGACAAAGTCCCAGAATGATGAATCCAGTGAGAGCAGTGAGAAGCCATATATATATATATACACACACACACACATATATAAAATAAAACACAATTTCCTTTCCTTTTAATGCTTTACCTTCTCTTATCAACCCTCATTCTCTCATCAGTCCTCACCCAACTTTTTGCAATGGGTAAAATCTCCACTTTACCTTGGAGGAGATGGAATGGGAAAGTGGTGTGGTTACCCAGTTTGCGGAGGGTCACACAGCTAGTGCACTGCAGAGCAGGAAGATGTGGCAGGCCTTGAGTTCAGCCGCCAGCTCAGCAGAGGTGGGGAGGCTGGATCTGACATACCCTGAGCCTCCCCACCACTTCCTCCCTCCTGCCCCCAACAGAGCCGGCTCCTCCAAATATGACCCTATAAATAGGGTTTGCATTTCCCCATTTGCTTCCCAGCTCCATGGGGATGAAGGAGGAGTCCTTCTGGAATCTTGCCTTTATTTTCTGACAGGGTTCCTATAGGGCTATTTTAGGTGTTGTTATTTCAATGTTTTACCAGGCTAATGCGAATGGTGCCAAGCTCCCTGTAAGAGCTTGCTCCCCTTGGAGCCATGTACCTTCTTCTTCTTGTTTGCTTTCCACCCTCCTCACTGTTCTCACAAGGGGAGGACTTTCCTTATCTCCTTGCTCCGGGCCCAGCTTACCAGAGCTTACCCACACTTTGCAGAAGTGAATCCTGATGTGTGCTTCTGAGCCAGGCCTCTCTCAAGCTTGCCCAGCCTTGCAACGATACCCACTTTAGCCCTGCTGGGCATGGCTCGCCCTGGTCTTGCCTTGCTTTCTCTCCTGCTGGCCCAGGCACCAGTAGGCCCATCCTCCTAACATTCCTCAAGGAATATTTGCTTGGCAGCAGAACCTCTGCTCCAAGGAGACTGTTCCTCTGAATTGTCTGTCAAGGGATTTATCCAAGAAGAAAACAGCTTGCTACTTCTTGTAGCTGATATGTGGTTTAGGGTTAATAAGCCTTGGTTGTTCTTAATCAAACAGCTCAAGCCCATGACCCTCACTCAGATGGTTCCATTCATACCCTTTCCCCCTTTTAAAAACAGCTTTTTTGAAGTATAATTTGACACCATAAAATTAACGAATTTTAATTGTACAATATAATGATTTCAGAGTTGTGCAACCAACACACATTGCAGTTTTAGAATATTTCCATCATCCCCAGAAGATCTGTTGTACCCAATTGTAGGCAATCTTCATCCCATCCCCAGACCCAGGCAATCACTGGTTTACTTTTTGTTGCTATAGATCTGCCTTATTTGGGCATTTGATATAAATGAAGTCATATAATAAGTAGTCTTTGGTTCTCTTTCTCTTTGTTTTTTCACTTAGTAGAATGCTTTTGAAATTCATCGCATTGTAGCATGTATCAGTTATTTCATTATACTGCCTACTGTATTCTATTGGATGAATGAATATCCCTTGTTTTGTTTATCCATTTGCTAGCTGATAGACATTTGGGCTGTTTATACCTTTTGGCAATTATGAATAATACTACCATAAAAAGTCGATTACAAGTCTTTATGTAGACGTATGTTTTCATTTCTCTTAGATAGTTAGTAGGGAATTGCTGGGTCACAGGGTAAGTTTATGTTTAACTTTTTAAGAAACTGCCAAATTGTTTTCCCAAGTGATTGCACCATTTTACGTTACTGTCAACAATATCAGAGGCTTCCTGTTTCTCTACATCCTTCTAATACATACCACCATTGTTTCTTAAAGGTTGGCTTCGAGCAGACACAAAGCCCTGCCTTGCTTCTTTGCTAGGCATTGCACCTTCACCAGACTGCAGATTCATTCATTCAGACCTTTCTGCTCCCCAAATGCAAGTCTAAAATGGCAATAGAAAATATGATTTTATAGTATTCATTTTCCTGCTCCCATAACTAGTAGCAGACTGTTTTTAGTTTCTTTCTTTATAGTAGATACTTTTTCTCCTATAAAGAAGGGAAGAATATAAATTTTGTAGTGCACCATGCAGCAAGGAAGAAGGGCTCATGTTAAAGTGTAAATGGGCCTTCTGAGTACGCAGAAATCAACCAGTGTTACTTTCAGAATGTGGCTCTTGCTAAGCCCTGGATATGAGATCACAAAAGGCTCAGGTGAGCTGATTCCCATTAGGCCAGGTGGGAGCTGATTATTGTGTGGTGCAATGATATGTTAAAAAAAGAAAAGAAAATAGAGTGAGTGACAGTAATAGGGAGAGAGAACAGGACAGTGGAATAGGAAAGGCCTGAGGAAAAAGTTTGCACTTTGGCCTTTTTGAGTCCAGATCCCATTACTTAGCTGAGAGCTTATGAGCAAGTGATTAAGCCTCTTGGAACCTCAGTTTCCTCCTCAGTAAATGGGGATGATTTTCTCAACCTTGTGAGTACTGATGGTCTTGGAGCCAGCATGTGGAGTGTCTCACACCAGGCCAGGCATACAGAAGGCAGAAGCAGCAGATTGCTGCTGTTAGGAGGAGAAGGAGGAGGACAGCAGCCAGAACCAGGTTGTGGGTCAGGGTGAATGCCAGAGGGTGGGTAACAGTGGTTCTCAAACTTTTATCTGCCTAAGAATCATTTGGAGGCTTGGGCTGGACCCCAAGAATTTGTGATCCAGGAGGGTAGAAGTGGGGCCTGAGAATCTGTGTTTCTAACAAGTTCCTGGGGGCTGCTGATGTTGCTAGTGCAGGTGCCTTGTGCTGAGAACCTCAGGTGAAAGCAGGGGTGCTGGGGAATTGAGTCCCTGGCACAGGGAAGAGAGGATGCCTTCTTGACACTGCCTGCATCCCAGACTCAGTTTAAAAAGATGACTACACAATTCCTGTCCTTAACTTATCAGTCTGATGCAGTGATCGTTGGAGCAGAGGGTGAGGGGCAAGGACTGGGAAGGTGGCTCCTGAAGTCTAAACTAGATCCTGCATGCATACCTTTTCAAACTCTACTTGTCCCCAGCAGAAGATTCTAATATTGCATTTCAGGAAGGCTCCCATGCTTCTCCTCCTCCATGGCTCTGTCTCTTTTTTGTTTATTGCTGTATTCTTGGTACCCAGAAGAGTGCCTGGCACTGAGTGGATGCTCATTTGCTGCGTGAATGAATGAAGGTTGAAAATTGCCATTGGTATTCATTTGCTAGTGATGCTGTAACGAAATACCACAGACTGGGTGGCTTAAACAACAGAAATCCATTTTCTTGAAGTTCTGGAAGCTGGAAGTCCAAGATCAAGGTGTTACACGTTGGTTTCTCCTGAGGCTGCTCTCTTTGGCTTGAAGACGGCCACCTCCTGTGTCCTCCCGTGTCTTTTCTCGGTGCATCTGCACCCTGGTGTCTCTTCCTCTTCTTACGAGGACATCAGTGTGCTGGACCCACCGTTATGTCCTCATGTAACCTTAATTACCTCTTTAAAGCCGCTGTCTACAAAGACAGTCATATTGGGGGTTAGGGCTTCAACATATGAATTTGGGGGGTGGGGGGGCACAGTTCAGCTGTTGCCTGCAGCTGCTGACTGGAGGGGGTTGTATATCTCAGCTTGGGGATCCACAAGGGTTGAGAACCCCCAACGTAGTGGTTTCCTTAGGACCTTCCTGAAAGACTGAGGCACCAGCCAAGTAAGGGAAGCTTTGGTTGTAAGCTAATACATTCTATAATTTAGACCAGAAAGTAAAGACATAGACTTGGGTCTTAATGGGAAAAAAAAGTAGGAATAAAAAGTATTGGCAGACACAGTTTCTAGGAGGAATTATTCAGTTCTTTTGTTAGAGACATTGCCTATTGGTATGATCGATTCTTTTTTACTTGACATGAAATTGTGTGAGGCGGTTCCTCAGTTACGTGTTGTTCATAGACCTCACATCTTTGCATGCTTCTAAAGTTTGACTGTAGAGCTGAAGCGTCCACGTGAGGTGTATTACCCTGAGCAGGGTCAGGGAAAGGCAGGATTGCTGGAGGAATCAGACAATGGGACACACACAGCAGGCCAGTCTCACTATTGTGCCTGTGGGTATTGGAGAGAAACATGGAATTTGTCACTTATGCTGTGGGTCTCACAGCATGTCGTCCTCTCACAGCACTGTCCTTGTACGTTGCAGCTTCTCAAGGAATATATTACACCTCAGACCTCTGCTTTATTTGCAGATGTTCTGATGAATGAGTCTGACATTTTCTGAACTTCTTAGTCCTCTTCCTCTTTCATGCTCAGGTTTAATCATCAATCAGTCTAGGAGCTGCAGGAGAGATGGTGGATGTGACACTCACCTCTGCCTGCACCTGCTCCCTCCACCGGATGCTGGCAGGTGGGACTTCCTGAGACTGAGAGGCAGGCAGGCAGCAGCTGGGGGGTGGGGGAACGTGGGGCCACACCCCTCTCCAGGGGTGGCTATATTCCCTCATTTGGTGGTAGCAGCAGGTGGCAGCTCACACAAGGGAAGAACCACCTGGAGCCTCTAGATTGTGGAGTTGGAGGAGCCATGGAAGGTAATAGTTCTCATCCTATCCCTTCATCTACTCCCCTGTCAAGTCCTATCCTGAACTCCCTTTCTGATTTTTATTTTTACCTTGTTTCTCTCCCTCTCTCCACCGTAGTCCACTCACACTGCTATAACACACTCCATAGGTCCTGACTCCTTGCCCCACCACTCAGCTCACTTCCATCCTTTCACCTTTGGTTATAAACAGGTGACCACTATTAGGGTTTTAACATTGCAAACATTAGAGATATGTTGAGTACTGCTGTTGTATTAGTTGCCCAGATTTCAGAACAAAGTACCACAAACCGGGTGGCTTAGAACGACAGCAGTGTATGGTCGCACAGTTCTGGAGGCCAGGGTTCTGAAATCAAGGTGTCCGCAAGGCGGTGCTCCCTCTCAAGGCACAAGCGATGGTCTGTTCCACCCTCCCAGCTTCTGCGGATTCCTTGGCTTATGGCAGCATAACATGGCATCCTTCCTGAGTGTGTGTCTGAGTTCACATTTCCCCTTTTTATAAGGACACCAGTCATATTGGATTAGGGACCCACTCTACTGTATAATCTCATCTTAACTAATTACATCTGCAGCGACCCTAGTGCTATAACAGCAGTTCTGAATTACTATGAGAAATAACTTTAGATTTAGTCAGAATTGCAGTATCTAAGAACATGCTTGAAAATAAATACCATAAATTTGTATAACATGCTTACTTTTAAGGTAGCAAAATATGGAAATTGCATGTTATATACATTAGGAGGCAAAGAAAGGGGCATCACACCCTCAGGTGTGAATTCTTAGAGGCAGAATTAGAACAGACATGAGGTTTGTGAATCTTTAGTTGGGAGGCAGTCCAGAACAAGCTAGCCTAGCAAGGCAGGGTAAGGATTGGGAGTTCCGAGTTGTGTTTCTGGCATCGACTGGCTCGACCTGAGCCAATTGCTCATCCCTTCTGAGCCTGAAAGCACTCGTCTCAGGAGAAGAATAGTGCTTTAGAGAGAAGTGAAAGGAATTAATGAATGATGCCACAAACGTATTTAGGAGATCCTCGGATGAAAGGTACGGCAAGAGTGGTGGTAAACTTTCAAGTCACATGTGGAATAGACACCAAAAATGATCTTCTCCTTTCTTTTCCATTGACTTCAGTGGGTCATAGCTCTAATCACAGATGTAGACATAGTGTGGTTGACCTAGAGGGCAGATTAAAGAGAACATCAGTCAGGTGGATGAAACCACTAGTTTTGAGATGAATTTCTGAGTTTCCTACATGCTGTTCATGTTCAGGGCTGAGAACAGTTTGCCGTTAGGGGGGTGCTAGCTGGGTGTGCTTCCACTCGTGAGCCCGCAGTAGGGCCCTTGATCTCTGAACATGCTTTGCTGGTTCACTCACTCCCAGATGGATCTGTCCTCCAGAAGCACACCTCTCCATGGACATTGGCCACCACAGACTCTCTTTACGTGCTCCCTGGAAAGGTAAGTAGCACCAGCATTCTGGTCCATATCACCTATTCTGGAACCTCTGCCTTCCGTCTTGGCTTACTTGGTCTAAAGAAAGGTCCTTTGAGAGCAGCCTTGGCATCATGCTTTCTTTTCTAAAAATAGCAGCAGAATTCAACTATACTGTGCTCAGAGTCATCCTAACCGACCAATTGAATGAACTGTAAAAATTGTATAAATCAATTTTTTTGTACTTCCAAAGAAATACAGCATTGTAATTCAAACCAGATTCATTAAGTGTGTGTTGAGAGTCACAGGAAGAATTCAAGGGCTAAATGACCAGATTGATTCATTCGATCAATATCTCCTGAAGGCCCACTATCTGCTACCGTAGGGGCTGGCCTGGAAACATTGTGGTGGGCATTCCTGCTGCATTCCTGCTGCGGGGGAGTGATTTGGACGAATTAATTTGTGTGTATCCACTTGTCTCAGGTCAGGTTCCTTGGGAAACCAACTCTGAGATAAAGATTTGCAGGCAGGTTTATTGAGGAGTGCTCTCTGGGTCACCATCTGTGGGGGAATGAGGGAAGCAGGATTGGGTAGAGGGGGCAGTTAAGCTGTGATGTTATTCACAGCGAGGTCCCTGCTGATCCCACAGGAGGCTTGGAAGCTTGGATGACTCTTCATAATTATCCCAAATTGAGGCGAGAGGGCCAGGTCTTTATGTTCTTGCATCCCTGTGCCAATAGGCATTGGACCCACGGCTGCTCTCAGGAAGGGATGTGACCGTTGGGGAGCCAGCTCCTTTCAGTCTGGAGCAATGCCCAGAAATGGACTCAGCTGAGAGCATTCCATACCTCAGCCCTTCACCTCAGTCCTGAAGGGCAGGTTGCGTGGAGATAATGGCCACGCACCAGAGCATCTGCTACTTTCAATAAATGTGTGTGGAGCCAACCACTGTACTAGATGCTGAAGCTATGGTGACTACCATAGGTATGGCCTCTGCTCTCACAGAGTTTTCCGTCCAGTAGAAGGCCAGCAAGTAAAAAGGCAACTGCAATTCAGAGTTTACTGTCCTGTGTGATTACACAGTAGGAGTTCAGGAAGGCTTCCTGGAGGAGGTTACATCTAAGCTGAGGTTTGGTCATGTGAAGTGGGTGTGAAAAGGGTATTCCAAGCAGAAAGCACAGCACACAGGACATCCCAAGGACCAGAGACAAAGAGCTTCACAGCTTTGAAGAATGATTAAGGTTCAGAATGGCCGGAGGATACAGTGTGTGTGTGTGTGTGTAAGGGGTGGAGTGGGGTTATGGATGTATGTGAAGCTGGAGGGGTGAGCTGGGGCCAGGTGTGATAGCATGCTGAAACCATGGGAGTGGCCAAGCCAGCTTAGAGAAAGTGTTAGAAAGGAAGGAATTGGGCAGGAAGGGGAGGGAAGAGAACCCACTGCTCCTAGGATGGGCACAGAGCAGAGCTGATGGCAGTAACTGAGTCGGAAGAGGAGGAAAACCAGATGTCTTCTCCATCCCTTCCAGGTCTAAATTCCTGTCATTAGTCTGCCTGAGCTCTTTGGGAATCTTACATAAAAATAGATATTGCGCTTTTTCTCTCTTGTGCCTTTGGCTTTTTCCAGTCTCCACCTCCACCCCCTGCTGTGAGGGTGGAGGGCATCCCTGCCCTCCTTGCTGTGAACGCATCCAGCTCTCTTCCAGCCTAGGAATCTCTTCTTAAGAGGCTGCTCTACACCAGCTCTTGCCTTGACTGCCCCTTTCTTTGAAGACACTAGTTTTCTATCTGTCCCCTCACCTTGTGTGCCCTCTGTCCTGCACGCATAATCTGGTTTCCACCTCCCTCCACTGAATTCCCTCCAGTGGCATCAGTGACATTTTCAGTGACCTTCTCTGCAGTTGTCTCCTAGGCCTCCCTCCAGCATTGATGCTGGTGACTCCATCCTTTCTTGGATGCTCTTTTTCAGGGTCTCCTGACACTGGGGCCTCATGATAGTCTTACCGATTGCCCTGCCTTTGCCACTGGCTCCTACACAGCCTCCTCTTCTTCCAAGTCTTCCATTGGGCCCCCGGTGACCCCTGACTCCTATTATTCCTTGCCTATGGGCTGAACCTAGTGAACTGCTTTCAATGAATAAAAGAGAAAAAGAGATGGGATATCTCTTCTGTAATTGGGCTACAAAAGACTATAATTTCTGTCTTGCCAGCAGCCTCTGTCTCTGTCTCTGCCTCTCTCTTTCCATTGGTGAAGCCAGTTACTGTGTCAGAGAGGCTCACATGGCAAGGAACTGAGCCCCTCAGTCCAACAGCCCACAAGGAACTGCATCCTGCCAACAGCCTGAGAGTGCCGACAACCACTGAATGGTCTTGGAAGCAGATCCTACCTCAATCAAATCTTGAGATGACTGCCGCCCTAGCAGGTATCTTCGGTAAGGCCTTGTGAGAATATCAGGGCCAAGGCCTTGATTGCAGCCTTGCAAGAGACCCTGAAGCTGGTAGTGAACACCCAGTTAAGCCATGCCTGGCTTCATGACCCCACAGACTGTGAAATAATAAATGTGTGTTGTTGGGAGTAATTTCTTATTCAGTAATAGATAACTTGTATACACCCTGATCTCTTTGTTCCTTACCAAGGTCCCTTACTCATCAGAACCAAATTCCATGCTATTTCCAGACCACACTGTGTGCTTTCTTGCTTTCATAATTGTGTGTGTGTGTGTGCGCGCATGCACATGCATGTTGTTTCTACTTTGCTTGGAATACCTTATTCTATCTTCTTTGCCTGGAAAATTCTTGCTCATCTTTTTGCCTTGAGCACTAGGAGACTTGCATTATATAATAATGTTTCAATAAATGTACATCTGAATTATTGAAAAGAGTTTCCAAAATAATAATGATTATTTTGAAGAATCCACTCAGAGAAAAAGTGCTTAAAGGTACTCAAAACTTTTCAAAGAATTTAAATCAGTAAATATTTATTTAGCATCTGCCTTGGCCTCGTCCTATGGATATGAAGATGTCAAGAACCAGAGTACTTGATTTGGAACATGGAATGCTCACTTCATACCCATTTTCTCTTCACTTAATTCCTATTTATCCTTTGAAGCTCATCTGTTACATGCCACCTCTTCAAGGAAGCTTTCCATGACTTTTAAAGTAGATCAGGTCAACTTATGTGTATTTATTGATGATTGTACTTCTCTTTTGAAACGTGTCCCACCATTGTAATGAAGTAATGAATTGAGTGAAAGGTAGTTTAATGTCCATCTCCTTCACTGAGCTGTGAGCTCTAGGAGGGCAGGGACCCTCCTTGCCCATGTCTACCCTTGAGTCCTTATGCCTGGTCCACTGCCTTGCCTCTAACAGGAGACCAATAAATATCTGCTCTATCATTATAGGCCCAGTTGGTTCCTAATGGTTCCTGGACCCTAGAACACCACATTCTAGGTGAGGCAGCTGCAATGGCAGCCCAGCATGACAAGGACCATGACATGGGTCTTGTTACTGGGTACAATGGAAGTATAGCAGAGGGGAAGTGGAAAGACAGCACAGATGAAATGGTCATTGGGCTGGGTTTTGAAGGATAAAAAGCAGTTTGCAAGGTGGAGGAGTGGTGAACTCGGTGAGAGGTAGGACTTCCTTAATGAAAACAAAGGCAGTGTCCTACTGCTATAATAAAATACTAGAGAATAGGTAATTTATAAATAATATTTATTTCCCCCAGTTCTGGAAGCTGGGAAGTCCAAGATCAAGGCACCAGCAGATTTGGTGTCTGGTAAGGGCTGCTGTCTCTGCCTGTAAGATGGCAACATGTTGCTGCATCCTCTGGAGGGGAGGAACACTGTGTCCTCATATGGTAGAAGGGACAGGAGGGGTAACTTGCCCCCTCAAGCCCTTTTACAAGGCACTATTTCATCCATGACAGCAGAGCCGTCATGGCCTATCACCACTGAAAGGCCCTGCCTCTTAATACTGTTATACTGGGGATTAAGTTTCAACATGAATTTTGGAGGAGACACAATATTCGAACCATCATAAGTCAGAGAAGGATTATAGTGGGTTAGAATAGAGCTTCCCAACCGAGTCGTGTGTGGTGGTATCCTGAGATGCTGTATGTACAGATTTACCAATTTGTTTATCTTTTTAGCCTTTGGGCTGCCAGGTGGGGTCTGGGGTGACTGGAGCTCCCAAGCCAGTTGCCATCAGACACAGCTTTGTCTATTTTCCCAGTGCACCCTCAAATATTATCATCTTCTGTGTGTACCTTGACATGAAAACACTTGGCTGGAGGGCACCAGATCAGCTCCAGATGGAACAAGGCAGGTGTGAGGGGATTTGGCAAGATGAATCTGGAAAATAGGCTGTGATCAGATTGCAAAGGGCATTCCATGCTTGGCTAAGAGTTTGGATATTGCCCTGTAGGAAGTGGGGAGCCATTAGTAGTTTGACCATCTGTTTTCTGACCCCCTCCCCAATCCTGTTATTAATAGACTGTATACATTTTTATAGAGGCCAAATTACTGTGGTCCAAGTGAATAACTTTTATAAATTCGATTTCAAATTTCTCTGAGGCACAATACAGAATATCCTGTGATGTGGCAGTTTTTCCAATTGTGCTGTGACCCACTGGTGGCTTAAATCAGTTGTAACTGCGTTGCAAGTAATTTATTGCAGCTAGTGAAACACTAATTGTTTGAAATTATAGTAATTTAAAAAATTAAATCAGGTCTATATATTTTTTCTACATCAAATCTATATACAACAGAAACATATTGTCTCACAGTTCTGGAGGCCAGAAATCCAAAATAAAGGTGTCAGCAGGGCCAGGCAGCTTCCTCTGAAACCTGTGGAGCAAGGATCCTTTCTTGCCTCTTCCAGCTTCTGGTAGCCCTAGATGTTCCTTAGCTTGTGACAGGGTTGCTCTGATGTTCATATAGCCCTCCCTCTGTGCCAGTCTAAGTCTGTGTCCAAATTCCCCTTTTGTTTTTGTAAAGACATCAATCATACTGGATTAGGGCCCACTGTAATGAGCTCATCTTCTATTTTATTTTATTTTACTTTGAATTACGGGGTACTGTGCCAGATGTGCAGGTTTGTTACATAGGTAAATGTGTACCATGGTGATTTGCTGCACCTGTCAACCCATTACCTAGGTATTAAGCCCAGCATGCATTCGCTATTTTTCCTGATGCTCTCCTTTCCCCTGCCTCCCTCCCCTAAACAGGCCCCAGTGTATGTTGTTCCCTCCCTGTATCTATGTGTTCACATTGTTAGCTCCCACTTACAAAAGAACATGTGGTGTTTGGTTTTCTGTTCTTGCATTAGTTTGCTGAGGATAATGGCTTCCAGCTCCATCCACATCCATGCAAAGGACCTGATCTCATTCCTTTTTATGGCTGCATAGTATTCCATGGTGTATACGTGCCGCATTTTCTTTATCTAGTCCATCATTGATAGGCATTTGGGTTGATTCCATGTCTTTGCTATTGTAATAGTGCTGCAATGAACATATGCATGCATGCATCTTTATAATATAATAATTTATATTCCTTTGAGTATATACCCAATAATGTGATTGCTGGTTCAACTGTTATTTCTGATTCTAGATCTTTGAGGAATCACCACACTGCCTTCCACAATGGTTGAACTAATTTACATTCCTACCAACAATGTGAAAACATTCCTATTTCTCCACCACCTTGCCAGCATCTGTTTCTTAAGTTTTTAATAATCACCATTCTAACTCGTGTGAAATGGTATCTCACTGTGGTTTTGATTTGTATTTCTTTTGTTGAGCTTTTTTTCATGTTTGTTGGTCACATAGATGTCTTCTTTTGAGTAGTGTCTGTTCATGTCCTTTGCCGACTTTTTAATGGGGTTGTTTTTTTCTTGTAAATTTATTCAACTTCCTTGTAGATTCTGGATATTAGACCTTTGTCAGTTGGATAGATTGCAACATTTTTCTCCCATTCTTTAGATTGTCTGTTTGCTCTGATGAAAGTTTCTTTTGCTGTGCAGAAGCTCTTTAGTTTAATTAGATCCCATTTGTCAATTTTTGCTTTTGTTGCAATTGCCTCTGACGTTTTCGTCATGAAATCTTTGCCCATGCCTATGTCCTGAATGGTATAGACTAGATTTTCTTCTAGGGTTTTTATAGTTTTGAGTTTTACATTTAAGTGTTTAATCCATCTTGAGTTAATTTTTGTATACGGTATAAGGAAGGGGTCCAGTTTCAATTTTCTGCATATGACTAGCCAGTTCTTCCAGCACCGTTTATTAAATAGGAAATTCTTTCCCCATTGCTTGTTGTTGTCAGGCTTGTCAAAGATCAGATGATTGTAGGTGTGTGATCTTATTTCTGAGTTCTCTATTCTGTTCTATTGGTCTATGTGCCTATTTTTGTACTGGTACCATGATGTTTTCGTTACTGTAGCCTTGTAGTATAGTTTGAACTCAGGTAGAATGATGTCTCCAGTTTTATTCCTTCTGCTTAGGATTGTCTTGGCTATATAGGCTCTTTTTTGGTTCCATATGGATTTTGAAATAGTTTTCTCTAATTCTATGAAGAATGTCAATGGTAGTTTAATGGGGATAGCATGGAATCTGTAAATTACTTTGGGCAGTATGGCCATTTTCACGATATTGATTCTTCCTATCCATGAACATGGAATGTTTTTCCATTTGTTTGTGTCCTCTCTGATTTCCTTGAGCAGTAATTTGTAGTTCTCCCTGACGAGGTCCTTCACTTCCCTTTTTAGCTATATTCCTACATATTTTATTCTCTTTGTAGCAATTGTGAACGGGAATTCATTCACGATTTGACTCTCTACTTGTCTGCTGTTTGTGTATAGGAATGCTTGTGATTTTTGCACATTGACTTTGTATCCTGAGACTTTGCTGCAGTTGTTTATCAGCTTAAGGAGCTTTTGGGCTAAACTGATGGTGTTTTCTGGATATAGGATTATGTCATTTGCAAACAGACAATGTGACTTCTTCTGTTTCTATTTGAATACGCTTTATTTCTTTCTCTTGCCTAATTGTCCTGGCCAGAACTTTCAATACTGTGTTGAATAGGAGTGGTGAGAGAGGGCATCCTTGTCTTGTGCCAGATTTCAAGGGGAATAGTTCCAGCTTTTGCCCATTCAGTATGATACTGGCTGTGGGTTTATCATAAATGGCTCTTATTATTTTGAGGTATATTCCTTCAACACCTAGTTTATTGAGAATTTTTAACATGAAGCGATATTGAATTTTATCAAAGGACTTTTCCCCCTCTATGAGATAATCATGTGATTTTTGTCTTTAGTTCTGTTTATGTGGTGAATTACATTTATTGATTTGCACAGGTTGAACCAGTCTTGCATGCTGGGGATGAAGCTGACTTGATTGTGGTGAATAAGCTTTTTGATGTGCTGCTGGATTTCATTTGCCAGTATTTTATTGAGGATTTTTGCATTGATGTTCATCAGGGATATTGGCCCAAAGTTTTCTTTTTTTGTTCTTGTATCTCTATCAGGATTATGCTGGCCTCATAAAATGAGTTAGGGAGGAGTCCCTCTTTTTCAGTTGTTTGGAATAGTTTCAGAAGAAATGGTACCATCTCCTCTTTGTACCTCTGGTAGAATTCAGCTGTAAATCTGTCTGGCCCTGGGCTTTTTTTGGTTGGTAGGCTATTTATTACTGCCTCAATTTCAGAACTAATTATTGGTGTATTCAAGGATTCAACTTCTTCCTGGTTCAGTCTTGGGAGGTTGTATGAGTCCAGGAATTTATCCATTTCTTCTAAGATTTTCTAGTTTATTTGCATAGACATGTTTATATGAATGATGTTCTGTGATAGTTGTATTTTTGTGGGGTCCGTGTTGATAACCCCTTTATCAATTTTTATTGTGTCTATTTGATTTTTCTCTTTTCTTCTTTATTAGTCTAGCTAGTGGTCTATTTTACTAAGTTTTTCAAAAAATGGCTCCTGGATTCACTGATTTTTTGAAGGGTTTTTTTGTGTCTCTATCTCCTTCAGTTCTGCTCTGATCTCAGTTATTTCTTGTCTTCTGTTAGCTTTGGGATTTGTTTGCTCTTGGTTCTCTAGTTGTGATGTTAGGATGTAGATTTGAAATCTTTCTAGCTTTTTGATGTGGGCATTTGGTGCTATAAATTTCCCTCTAAACACTGCTTTAGCTGCATTCCAGAGATTCTGGTTCATTGTCTCTTTGTTCTCATTAGTTTCAAAGAACTTCTTGATTTCTGCTTTTCATTATTTACCCAGGAATCATTCAGGAGCAGGTTGTTCAATTTTCATTTAGTTGTGTGGTTTTGAGTGACTTTCTTAATCTTGAGTTCTAATTTGATGGCACTATGATCTGAGAGATTGTTTGCTATGATTTCAGTTCTTTTGCATTTGCTGAGGAGTGTTTTACTTCCGTTTATGTATGATCGATTTTAGAGTAAGTGACATGTGAGGCTAAGAATAGTGTCTATTCCATTGTTTCGGGTGGGGAGTTATGAAGATATCTATGAGGTCCACTTAATCCAGAGCTGAGTTCGAGTCCTAAATATCTTCATTAATTTTCTGTCTTAATGATCTAATGTTGACAGTGGGGTGTTAATGTCTCCCACTATTATTGTGCGGGAGTCTAAGTCTCTTTGTAGGTCTCTAAGAACTTGTTTTATGAATCTGGGTGTTCCTGTATTAGGTGCATATATATGTAGGATAGTTGCCTCTTTTTTACTGAATGGAACCCTTTTCCATTATGTAATGCCCTTCCTTGTCTTTTTTGATCTTTGTTGGTTTAAAGCCTGTTTTGTCAGTAACTAGAATTTGCAACCCCTCCTTTTTTTCTGCTTTCCATTTGCTTGGTAAATTTACCTCCATCCATTTATTTCTAGCCTGTGTATGTCTTTGCATGTGAGATGGGTCTTTTGAATACAGCACACTGATGGGTCTTGAATCTTTATCCAACTTGCCATTCTGTGTCTTTTAATTGGGGCATTTAGCCCATTTACATTTAAGGTTAGTATTGTTATATGTGAATTTGATCCCATCATCCTGATGCTAGCTGGTTATTTTGCAGACTTGTTAATGCAGTTGCTTCACAGTGTCATTGGTCTGTGTACTTCAGTATTTTTTTTAGTGGCTGGTAATGGTTTTTCCTATTGATGTTTACTGGTTCCTTCAGGAGCTTTTGCAAGGTAGGACTGCTGGTGACAAATTCCCTTAGCATTTGCTTGTCTGAAAAAGATTTTATTTCTCCTTCACTTATGAAGCTTAGTTTGGCCAGATATGAAATTATGGGTTGGAAATTATTTTCTTTAAGAATGTTGAATATTGGTCCCCAATCTCTTCTGGCATGTAAGGTTTCTGCTGAGAGGTCCACTGTTAGTCTGATGGGCTTCCCTTTGTAGGTAACCTGGCTTTTCTCTCTGGCTGCCTTTTACATTTTTTCCTTCATTTTGACCTTGGAGAATCTGATGATAATGTGTCTTGGGGTTGATCTTTTCATGGAGTATTCTACTGGGGTTCTCTGGATTTCCTGAATTTGAATGTTGGCCTGTCTTGCAAGGTTGGGGAAGTTCTCCTGGATGATATCTTGATGTATGTTTTCCAACTTGGTCCCATTCTCTCTGTCTCTTTCAGGTACCCCAGTCAGTCATAGGTTTGGTCCTTTTACGTAATCTCACAGTTCTTGGAGGTTTTCTTCATTCCTTTTCAGTCTTCTTTTTCTAATCTTGTCTGCCTGTCTTATTTCAGCAAGATAATCTTCAAGCTCTGAGATTCTTTACTCCACTTGGTCTGTTCGGCTATTGATATACTTGTGGTTGCATTATGAAGTTCTCATGTTGTGTTTTTCAGCTCCATCAGGTCATTTATGTTCCTCTCTAAACTGTTTATTCCGGCTAACAGCTTCTGAAATGTTTTATCATGCTTCTTAACTTCTTTGCCTTGGGTTAGAACATACTCCTTTAACTTAGCGAAGTTTGTTATTACCCACCTTCTGAAGCCTGCTTCTGTCAGTTCATCCATCTCAGCTGGAGAGGTACTGCAATCATTTGGAGAAGAGGCACTCTGGCTTTTTGAGTTTTCAGCAGTTTTGTTTTGCTTCTTTCTCATCTTTGTGAGCTTATCTACCTTCAATCTTTGAGGCTGCTGACCTTTGGATGGGGTTTTGTGGGATCTTTTTTTGTTGACATTGTTGTTGCTTTCTCTTTGTTTGTTTTTGTTTTAGTAGTCAGGCCTCTCTTCCATAGGGTTGCTGCAGTTTTCTGGATCCACTCTAGACCCTATTCACTTTGGTCCCTAGAGGTGTCACCAGTGGAGGCTGCAGAACAGCAAAGATGGCTGCCTGTTCCTTCCCCTGGGAGCTCTATCCCAAAGGGGCACCAACCTGATGCCAGTGGGAATGCTCCTGTATAAGGTGTCTGGTGACTCCTGTTTGGGGGAGGGGGGTGGGTCTCACCAGTCAGGAGACACGGGATCAGGGACCCACATAATGAAGCACTCTGGCTGCCCCTTGGCAGAGCAGATGCACTGCTCTGGGGGGAATCCCACTTGCCCAGACTGCCCAGACTCTTCAGAGCCTGCAGGAAGGAAAGAGTCAGTCTGCTGAACCACAGATTCTGTGGCCACCCCTTCCCCCAGGGACTCTGTACCAGGGAGATCAGAGTTCTGTCCTAAACCCCTTGCTGGAATTGCTGAAATTCCGGCCCGGTGAGGAGGAATGGATATGGATTCCACCTAAAGAAGCAGTCTGGCCATGATTTGCCACAGCTGCTGTGCTGCACCTGTAGGGAATTCCTCCCAGTCCAAACTACCCAGTCTTCCCGGACCAGTGGGGAAAAATGGCAGTCTAGAGCCGCAGTGATGGCAGCTGCCCTTCCCCCCAGGAACTTGGTCGTCTTGGGCAGTCTCCAGCCTGCTGCCAGTGGCCACCAAGCATCTGCACAGCTTTCTGCATGGGACCCAAGGCCCTGGTTGTGTGGGCTCATGAGGGGATCTCCTGATCCACAGGTTGCACAGATCTGTGGAAAAAGCATGGTTTCCCAGGTGGGGTAAGACGATTACTCACTGTCTCCCATGGCTGGGGCTGGGAGCTCCGCTTTCCCCATGTGGCTTCCAGGTGGGCCATTGCTCCACTCTGCTTTTCCTCACTCTCCGTGGGTCACGTCAACTGACTAGTCAGTCCCAGTGAGAGAATATAGATACCTCAGCTGAAGGTGCAGGATTCACTTGCCATTTTCATTTTTTTCAGTGGGAGCTGCCAATCGCAGCTGCTTCTAGGCAGCCATCTTGGCCCCTCCCCCACAAGTTTTCCTTTAACAACTTCATCTTAACTACATTTGCAAAAACCTTACTTCCAAATAAGGTCAAATTCGGAACTACTGGGGGTTAGGAAGGATGTCAACATATTTTCTTGGAAGGACACCATTCAATCCATAACAACTTCATTTTCACTCACTTGCATTTTAATACTCTTTCTTGGGTCAGAATAAAGTGAGAGCTTATATAACCTATAGTCTCATTATGTCAGACTCTGAATATGTCCATGGGAGTGACTGTTTGTGAACTTGAATCTGTTGGGCAGAAAAAAAGTTTGGACCACTGCTGTAATATAAGCTTGTCCCGTTGGTTATCTGCTTACATCTCAAAGACATTTTGCTTCTCCTTCATCCTTAGGAAGCTGGCCTTTTAAGACTAGGTTCCACCAATGAAGTGGTTATCAACTTGGAGTGATTTTGCCTCCAGGGGACATTGGCAATGTTTGGAAAATCTTTTGATTGTGTTATCTGCAGGTGAGGAGAAGGTGTTACTGGCATCTAGTTAGTAGACACCAGGGATGCTGCTAAATAAACAACCTGCAATGCACAGGACAGGTCTCCATGATGAAAAATTATCTTTGTTCAAAATGTCACTTGTACTGTTGTTCAAAAACTCTGCAACAATGGGTTTTGTGTACCTCAACCTCTAGGGTGGCAGTGATAAAATGCTTGGCTTGAGTTTGGTGGGACTCTAGTACATCTTTCTTTCAGAATTTTTCTTTACCATTGTCTTTCCAAGAGACTTTGATATTCTCAATACCTATGCCACTCTGGTTAGTGTGATGAGGTGAATTTGAATGTAGAATCAAGTCAGTATCCCCAAAGCCATTCAAAGATGAGTAAGAGTTGTAGTATCCCATCTGGTCCAAATTTTTGAACCAGATAAAGATGCATAGTAACTTTCATACACTCAATGTCTAGTGATGTGCCACGGGGTACCTAGTAAATTCACAAATGACATGTGTTTTATGAAATTAACATAAAAATCAAAATATGAATTGTGGAGTAATTTGGTATAACATTTCCGTATTTTCCCCAATCAACTTGTATTCCATTTTTAAAAGACATTGGGTGATAATTATTCTTTATATGCTATGAATGATTTTCAAACCACTGATCCCAGGAAAGTCAAGTCCTTTTGGCTGAGGCTGACCTGGGTAAGCCCTGGTTTAAGGTCTGGTTTGATCTGGAGATCTGGGCCTGGCCTCTTTTCTGTTTTCTTGGTTTCTCACTTTGGTCCTAAGCATCCTTGGGTAAATGTTTATTGTCCTTTCCTCTTTTGTATTGCAGTTTATTTTCCTATATTTCTGGCTTAAGTGAATCTCTTGATACTTCTTTACTTATAATCCTAATGTACTGCTTAGATGAATCAATACCCCTCCAATTTTTGGTGGGATTCCCTGATCTCTTACCTCAGGTGTTTATAAATTAATTCTTGGCTTATGGTGCCTCTAATTCTAGCTAATGTTTGCTGGGAATATTTTCTATCTATCCATTGTCTTCTTTTTGAGGTGCTGAAGGCACCTGATTAAGGAAAGCCTGTGAGGTCATTTGTCATATGTATTTAGGACCTTAGAAAAGGGACCAGTATTACTAATTGGAGAGGGATATTATTTTCCAGGATAGAGATGCTATTGGACAATGTTATTGATAATAAGCGTAAAGCCCACCTAATTGCAAGTTATGAAGTATCCTATTCTTGGAATCAGGGAATGTTTTCTCTTGCTTTCATATTTCTCCTTGTATCAGTTATTACCATAATGCTGCATAACAATAATGCAATCCCACACGATTGCAGTAGCATACAGTTTATGAGCATTTGTTTCTCATTTATGCATCTGCAAACCAGTTTGCTAAGGTCTGGCTGATCTGGGCTGGGCTGGGCTGGCCTAGATTGCAGGTTTTTTCCAGGTCAGCTACACACATCTCTCAGTTTTCTCGTACCAGTGTCATGCTTGTGCCAAGACACGCTTTTCTCATTGTGATGGCAGAAATACAAGATGTAAATACTATTGACCCAAAACAGTCATGTGGCGAAGCTCACTGTCATTGGGTGCCTTGGTTACTATTGCTGTGGAAAAATTTCCCTGGAATTTAGTGGCTTAAAATAATAGCAGTCATTTTATTGTCTCCCCTGATTGATGTGGATCAGGGATTCAGGTGGGGTTCAGCTGAGTGGTCTGGCCCAGGGTCTCTCATGCAGTTACAGTCTGATGATGGTTGGAGCTGGCATTCCAGGGAGCTGCCCAGGTGTATCTCATGCTTTTTCATGTGGTCCCTGCATGAGCTCATTTGAGCTTCCACACAGCTTGGTGGCTTTAGGACTGTCAGGTCACTTACAAGACATGTTAGAACTTGGCACAATTGTTGCAGAGGACCAAGTGGAAGGTACCTTGTCTTTTATGACCAGCCTTGGAAATTCACATAGCGTCATTTCTACTAGTCTCTGTCGGTTGAAACAGTCACAAAAACCTGCTCACTTTCATGGGGAAGAGACATGGATCCCAACTCTCCATGGGATGGATGTGAAGGTCACATTGCAAAAAGCACATGAGGGATGAGAGATAGTGTTGCAGCCAATTTTGGAAAGTACAATCTGCCACAGTGGGGCAGGGAAGTATTTTCTGCCCACAGTGGAGGGGGAGGAGAGTGGATATTGGCTAAACAACACCTCAAACTCTCATATGCCTTTAGCACTTCGTATGGGCTGTAAACACTGTGGGCGTGCAAAAGTGGATCCTGGTTGGGCACCTAGAAACAGGGCCTAGATGGGAAGCTTGTGTAAGATGTTTATTAAGGGATTGCTCTTAGGAAAAACCTCCAACAGGGGGAGAAAGCAGTATAGGACAGGGAAGAAACTAGGAAGAAATGTGGTTTTAGGAGAAGTCTGGCTTCAGTTAATCCTGTGAGGAGCTCTAGAGTGTGAGATGCATCATACAGGTTGTCTTGTCTTGAGGCGAGGGAGTTGAACTCTTATTCCCCTGTATCAGTCAGTCGCAGGTGACACTTTGTGGGGGAGTGGGGAGCGCACACCTCTCAGATGTCTCTAGCTAAGGCAACTGTTGCCTCTGCTACCATCTACTGCTTGTACCACTGAGAGCCACTTGTTTCTCACTGTAATGTTACTCTATTTTCTCATAACTTCTGCAGGGTAGATCTTCTTGGTCAGAATTTTTGGGTTAGTGGACAAACTACAGTCTCCATGGTTGCATTTGGTCCTGAGGCCATACTGATACTCATCATCTTCCTTGTCTGCTACCCTTTCTAGACTCTTCTTTCTTGACTAGCACATCTGGCTAACCAATGTGGCTAGTGTGGTGAACTTTCTGGCCCAACTTTCATCTGAGGGGGTCTGAGCCTCTGGTTTCTATCCCCTGATCAGGCTGTGGTTGTTGTACTTGCCAGTTTATGAGTTAAAACTGGGTGTTGAAGCACCAGGAGATACCCTAGTGGGTCACCCATCGCATGTATGTCACACCTATTCCTTCCTGCTCCCATTAGGGAGAAGTCTCGCTACTTCCTCATATTGATCATGGTCAGACCCCCTTGCTAGTAAGACAACTCAGTTTTTTTGCCTACTCTTAGAATGAAGAGGCTAAAGCAACTTGCAGGTAGCAGCTATAACTTAATTTTAACAAAAACTATGTTCCTTGGTGGACACATCTCTAGCCCCATGGAGCGTAAGGTACTACATGTAGGAAGTGCAAATTCCCCAAGGGACACTGGGAGTAATAATGAGTGGGGTCACTCCTGCTTGGTCCCCCAACCTTAGTTCCCAGACCTATGCACTCTGTTTATTGGGAACCAGCCCCATATTATGGCTTTGGCTTAAGTATATGCTGCTTCCTGAAGGGCAGTGCCTCACCTGTACAGGGTGTTATGTCCAAGCTTGCCCCTTAACTATGCTTTTAAGAATTGTTCCAATGCTCAACCAAGCCAGCAGCATGTGGATGGTGTGGTAAGTAGCAGTAGCAGTGGATCACATGATCATGTGTTCCTGTGCACCTTCTTTGCTGTAAGGTGGATTTCTTCGTCTGAAGTGGATTTATGCAGGGTCAAACTCTCAGCTATAGCAGTCAATTGGAGTCCTTGGATAGTAGTGGTGGCTGAGACCTTCAGGCAAGAAAGATAAATCCATACCTGGAATATTTGTCATTTCTGATCAGGATAAAATATTGTCCTTTTCAGGGTGGGAGTAAATCAACTTGTCACCATCAAGCCAGTTGGTCTCCTCTAAGGATGGTGCCATCTCAGGGTCTCAGAATTGGCTTTTGTGGCTAGCGGCTTGAATGTGTAGCAGCATCAGGAGCTAGATCATCTTCGGACTTCAGGAGCTCCTGCTGTTGGGCCTGTGGGTAGCCTCTATCTCTGTCATCATGGCTGTTCTATTCATGAGCCATTGTGTAAGCCCTGGATGGCCAGGGACAGAGGCTGGCTGAAGTCTCCTGTCCAGTGGTAGTTGAGCACTCTTCCATCATCAGTGCTCACTGGTTGGCCTTAACACACAACACAGAGCTCATGTCACTTGGTGCCTACTCCCACAGGTCCAGCCACGTGCCCTTGGACAGACTTCCTTTTCCCCAGTCTTCTAATCTAGTTTTACCCAAGCTCCTGACCCACTGTCCAAGCCCCCGACCCACCATCCAAGCCTTGCATGACTGCCCATGAGTCTGGATACATCTGTCTTTACCATGGGCCACTTTTCTCTTCATACAAAATGGGTGAACAGGCCTGCTTCCTAAAGCTTTGCCTGTTGGGAGGCAAGCTGACCTATCTGTGAGCCAAGCCAAGCCTTGGGTTTTTTCCTTTTCTGTCATCCAGGAATGGGCCATAGTTGTGATCTAGGAGAGAAGACGGGTTGCTGCAATAGTGGTGAGTGACATGGTGGGGGTGGGCCTGGTCATCTGCCCCTGCAGCTTGTGCCCCCTGGCCCTGCTCGTGTGAAACCTGGGGTGCACCGCTTCTACTTTATCAGGATTGTTGCTGGGCCCACTTGACCTTATGACTTGCTGGATCTGACTGTACTTAGTTCAAGATTTGCAGCTCTGCCCATATGGTCACTTGTTGTTTCATGTTCAGATGTTCAGTTTTCAACAAGTTCCAATAACTACCAGGAGCTGTTTTCGGAATGGTATATAATCCTTTACTTACGATGGCATTGTCGCGCTCCTGAACCCTCAGGGTCTGCACTAAAATTCTCCTACTGGAGCATGCCCAAGGCTCTACACGGCACCTTCATTCACCACAGCTGCCATCAGTGCCTTGAGATGTGCCTGGTCACATGGTCCAAATGGCAAGGCTGTTTATATTGCAGCCTGGAGCTGCCGCAGCTCTTTCTTGCCCTGGGTGCCACTCAAAATGGGCAGTCTTCTGTGCTACCCGTTTTATAGATGAGACGTTTTGTGTTTAGAGAGGTTGAATAACTTTTCAAAGTCTCAGAGCTAGTTCCTGGTGGTTTGGGAGTCTATATGTGCCAAACTCTGCCACTCCATGTTGCCTTTTTTACGTTTTCAGGCCTATTTCCAGGATATCTATGAATAGAAGGAAAACTCACCTGTGGTTGATTGCATGTGGGTGAATTGGCTTGCCCTTGAAATGCCAGATGTAGATCAGTTTTAGCTTTTCAAAATAGCCTCTGACTCAGGTAACTGCATTGTTCAAGGACAGGAGCTGGTGCCATGTCCTACCCTGACTCAGGGAGTGATTCAGACTGAGAGTTGGCTAAATCTGGAAGGATTTTTGGATTGCATTATAACCTTTTAGGTATTCATCTTATCCTTTAGCTAAGAATAGATCTGGACCATGAACAAGCCCTTCTGAAATCATCCTCTTCCACCAGAGTTCTGAACTTTCTTTCCATGTCCAATCTAGACAGTAGGGATCACTGCACATTGAACTTTTCTTGTTCTTTCTTCTGCCCAGTTTGTCCTTGTCCATGATGGCGTTCTCCCAGATGCGTTTGGGTTGACTAGAGCATAAAGGGCATGGTTGGCTCAGAAAGGTTAATTTTCTTGCCTAAGCTATTTATGTGGAAGCCAGGACTTAACCCCAAGTGGTTCAGCTCCACTGTGTTAGACTAGGGCCATACTCAATAGTTTTCTATTTACTGACAGCTATAGATGAGAAACTAACCCCTACTTGTTTAACAGTGTCTTAGAGAATTATGACTTTGGGGGAATTGTATCAGGATGAATATAGTATCAGTTTTGGATTTTATTCTACTTTATTTGATAAAATGAAGTTTTATTTGTATAAAGATTATTCTGGCAAAACTTTTAGTTTTTTGGGGACTCTGGACAGTTCTTTTAACTTTTGTTTATAGTGGCTTACAGATTAGTGGGAGGTAGACTTTAAGAAAGTATAGTAAAAATATAAACTACTGCCTTGATGCTGTTGAGTAAGGATGAAAAATAAATCATTGAGTCCTTTCATGCTAATATCATTCATTTCATATATTAATTTCACTACCAAATATGTGCCTCCATATATATATTTACAAAATAAACATACAATTTTGACTAAAAGAAAATTTTAGGCTCCCTCCCACCTCTCCTAAGGTCTTTTAGACCACCCAATCTATTCACTTCTTGTCCACTCTGAGCATAAGACAAAAGAGTTTGGAGGATTTATTGAAATGAGCAAGATCTGAAAGTGAGAGCACCTTCCAGCCCCTTCTCCTCCATGGTTCATATTGTAGCTTCAATAATTTGCTCCCAGCGCTGTTCAAAAACCATATAAGCTTATATTCAAACAAAATTAAAACTGGATTTCAAACTTCATCCCTAACTTTTGGGCTCCTATCTCTTTTTATTTTCATCACTGGAAATACTTTTGAGTCATACCTGCTTCTCCACATTGCTGAAGTGATTGCCTCTAGGAGGAAAGAGAGGGTAACCTTGGCCCTCTTCAAGCATCAACACAAGCATGGGATTAAGACAATAAATCTTAATATTTAGACCATCTGATATTTTGGATTAAGTTGTACTCCTGCTCCATTAGCATGGCTGATCTGAACTGACTTTAGTTACAGAAATTCTTGGAATAGATTCCTAGGTGGAAAGTGCTTTCTGTGGCTAGTGCTCTACAGAGGTCCTGACCTAGGGAGTATTGTATTTCTTGCTTAGGATCAGGCTCTTTTTCTCCTAAGAACTCACGGCACCCTGGACCATTTCATTTCTAATCCTGACCATACACGAAACAGATAATGGGCCTCAAGTTTGCATGTGGACTTTCTGTTAACTACAACAGCCCCATCTCCAGTGCATGCTTGGGTTCCTTAGTTTCTCTCCCTGTCAGGCCTCAACAAATGCAAAATATTTCTGAGTTTGGGCTAAAGAGTGAAAATCCAGTGTGATGTTGCCTTTGCTTTTTCCCTTCTCCTGACTGTTATAATTTGCTACGAGAAACTTGTCCAAACCAAGAAGTAATTGACATTAGATACTTGTGGTATTAGCACCAAAGGAGGTAATGACTCCCCTGGGGAATTCAGCCTTCACTGTTCTTCACCTTCTGCTGGAAATGAGTCCCGGCTACAAGCCTAAATCATTCAGGAGTGACCTCTCGTCCCAGGACCTCTCGTCCCAGGTCGCCTCTCTATCTTTTGACAGTAGATGAGTTCCAGATTTTTCCTTCAATTTCCAGATCTTCCCCAGAAATAACTTAAGTCCCAGAGGCCCTTTTCTAAGCAGCCTAACCCGTGAGTCATTCCTGTGCTCCCCATCTCCCACAATGATTGTATTCCTCTGTCCATTCGCAATTTTAATTATGCCTCTGCTCAATGGGCTTCCCTTCTGGTTAACTTCTCTGGGTAACTCATTAAACCTCTGAGTCACACGTTCATTATTAAAGAGAGGACAAAAATGAAAGAACAAAAAGGAACTGTGCCCCGGGAGAAACTTAGGGGTGGATTACTGTGGTTAAGTGTAGCTGAGTAGCTGGAGGCCTTAGTTGCCTCTTCTCCTCTTTCAGGATTTGCCCTGCATGGCAGGACACATTGCAGGACTTAATACGGTGAGATCATTGTTGTGGTTGGTTTTAATATGAGGGTATTTTTTATGTGTGCTGTTGTAGGACACAGTTTGCAATTCTGGTGAGAGTGCTTCCCTCCTATTTAACTATGCCCTCTAAACTTAGGTGGTCTCATAACAATGATGGAGCTACTAATTAAAAAGAATTCCAGTCTTCACTTGTGCCTCTGAAAGAACGTAGGAGGGAACCAATTCATAACCCATAGAGACACTTCTTAATATTCACTTTCCTTTTCCATCACAATTTTTCTAAACCAGCTCCCACCCCACCCCTACCCAGTCTACCAGGCAATATCTTTCCTTCCTTACCTCTTTCCCAAGGTAAGTTGCTTTATTCTTTCACCCTTGAATCTCCCTTTTGTAAAATGGGGTTCATGGTAGTACCTGACTGATAAGTTGTTGTGAAGATTAACTGAGATAAAACATGTAAATACTACCAACAGAGTGCATGGAACATTGAAAATGCTCCAAATGATTAGATGTTATAATGTTCAATTCAGCCTCCCCAGCCTCAATTTTGATCTTCTCAGTGGAAACACTAGAGGAAAAAAAAAAAAACCTGGAAGCTGAGGAAATGGTTCCTAAAGAATAATAACAATGGATATCATTTACCGAGTGTGACTCACGTCCCAAGCTTGTGGAACCATTTCTGTGCATTATCTTTAATCCTTACCGCAACCCTGAGAGATAGATAGATACTATTATTACCCCTATTTCACAAATGAGGAGACTCAGACTAAGAGCGATGAAGCAACCTGCCGTGGGCCACAGCTTGTAGGCAGAGGAGCTGGAGTTCAAACTCTGGCCTGACTGACTTCCAAGTTCATGGTTTAATGGCTTTGCAAAAAGCTGCAAGCCAGTGGTGCAGCATCAGAAAGGCCAGTGTTCTCTGCATGGGTTTTGACTCACAAGGGCCATGACCCCCTGCTCAGAGACATAGGGCCTTGATGACGACTGGCCTGTCCTTGCAAACAGCTGCCAAGTTGGAGCCAGACCCAGCAGGGTTGGGTGAAACCACCTGGCCTGTGCTGAGGTGAAGTCTCTGAAGGCCTCCTTGGTTTTCAATGAGAGACAGAGAGAAATGTTTTTTTTTTTTTTTTTTTCCTGCAAAGGTTGGCATTTATTTCTTAATAATCAGTTTTTAAAAATGTATGTAGCCTCCCTAATCAGCAAAACAAAGGCTTTCTGTACTTTTATGCATGCTAGAAACTACTAATGAGTTCTTGGGGATTTATCACTGACTTTGAAACAGAAGTAGAAGCCAGTATATCTGGAGTCAGTAAAAACAGGTTTTGCCAAGGTACTTCGGCTACAAGGGAACTTTTAAATATTCCACACATCCAGCACTGCATCTGTCCTGGGGAATTTGAGGATGAACTGATGTCCTGCATAGGATGCCTGGTGCACACTTTTCTCTTCCATGTCCTGGAACCTTGCAGGTGGGCCCTGTGCAGTCCTTTTAGATGTGTCATCTCAGGTGGTCTGCCATCTGAGGGTCTTCTTTCTGGGTAGAGAACCAGTTACACAACTCAGTTTCCCCAGAGGCCAGAATGGAATACTGAGCTTTGCACCAAGCGTGAGGGCCAACATACTCTGAGTTTTTAAGAGTTAGCAGAAAATGGGGCTGCTGCAGCCGTGCGCACTGATTGATGCCTGTTTTTTTGTGCACACGAGAGTCAAATACCATTATTATTAGTGGCAATTCATTGGTATTCCTCTTCTTTGTCCTCTTCTCCTTCTCCCTCTCTTTCATCTCCTTCCTTCTTCCTCTCATCCTCCCAATTTTCCTCCTTGGTTTCTTTTAACGATAAAAGTATGTAGAGCAAGAGAGTATGTCAGGAAGATTTGGCAGATCATTCACTCATTCATTCATGTACTCATCCATTCATTTCTTAGACATTTATAAAGCACTTACTCCAAACTAAGCATGGGGTGGGGCTACAAATTCAAGTAAGAAATCTTTCTTATGGGATGTGCACAGTCTAGGAGGGAAGAGGCAGACGTCTGACAATTACAAGAAGTAACATGTTCTGAGGACTCATTATGTACCTGGCATTGTGCTAAGTTACCCTTTAACCAGATCATCTCATCTAATCCTCATAGAAACACTCTGAAAAGAGTTTTAGCATTTTATCCTCTTATACATGAGGCTGAAGCAAAGACAGATTAAGTAATTGGCCCAAGTTCACACAGCTAGCAGGCCACAGATCTAACTTGAACCCAGGCATTCTGATTCCAGAGTCAGTGTTATTAATAGCTCTGCTGCTGCCTCCCTCATAATCACAGCACACTGTGACAAGTGTCACCCAAGTGGGATCTAGCAGAAGTAAAATTTGAACCTAGTCTTGAAAAGTGAATAGGAGTTTTCGAGACTGAAGACGTCAGGGAAGATCATTGCAGGCCTAGGGAACAATGTGAGCAGAGACAGGAACACAGAAGACCCAGTATCCACAGCCCATAACCAGGAGCAGTATCATGGACCCATGTGTCAAGGTTGGGGACAGGCAGGGGACTAGAGAAGAGACCAAAAAAACAGCTGGACAGCTGTGCCTAGACTGCAAAGGACTTTGAGTTGATTGCTCATGAGAAGGACTTTTGTCCTATAGGAAGTGGAATGACTTGACACCTTCTAAGAAAAGAGGGGAATGATTTGACTTGTATATTAGAAAAGATGATCATCATTTAAAACTAAATGAAGAAAATATCACATAATCTTTGGGTGTCAGTAATATGAATAGTAGGATTTTTTCCCTTTTGTTACTTTATATATTTTCCAAATTATCTTTAATGAACTTGTCTTGCTTATTTAAATAATGTGCATGTCCTTTACATGCATGTGCATATACACATGTAAAGGGTATGTGTGCTGGAGAAGAGAGTTGTGAATTGGCAGCAGTGGAGAGGAAGGAGTGAAGTTGGAAGGGAACTTTCATGAGACTACGCAGAAAGCAACTGGGAGTGTCAAGGCTTTGGTGAAAGTCAAGGGCTTTGGTTATCAGGGACCAGATATAACTTGCTTCTGCTGATCCTTAACCCCACTTGAAGGGCCTCACAGGCACTACACACTTCACAATGAATGAATGAATGAATGAACAAAAGAAAATGAAAGCAATGTGGTTGGAGAAGAGGGCATGAATTTGAGGAAGATTTTGGAGAGACAACTAGGAATCACATAATGGTGCAGCAAGGATGAGATTTCTACTTTAAACATCGGGAAAGTTGATCACCCTCTTATCTGGAATAGAGAATGGGAGGAAATTCATGAAGCGAGAAGCAAGAGATGATGAAGATTTTGATTTTGAATATGTTGACTTAGGGGTTAAATTGATAAAACAAATTTAACTCTCTGTTGCAAAATCCAAATTGGATATAGAAGACAGATGAGCTAGAGAGAGTGTATCTTCAGGGAAGACAGCCCTGAAGGAGAGCTGCTGCTGTATGGAAGGGTAAGTGAAATGCAGTTGAAAGCTGCCTTCAGAAACTTCCAGTCCAGTTTCTGCCACCTCCATTGTCAGGGAATGTCTAGTTGTCCACATAATTTATTTCTAACTACATGTTTTGGTTACTTGCTGTTTAAATATATTGCGTGCGCACTGATATGGTTTGGCCGTGTCCCCACCCAAAGCTCATCTTGAATTGTACTGCTCACAATCCCCACGTGTTGTGGGAGGGACCCAGTGGGAGGTAATTGAATCATGGGGGCGGTTTCCCCCATGCTGTTCTCATGATAGTGAGTGAGTTCTCATGAGATCTGATGGTTTTATAAGCATCTGGCATTTCCCCTACTGGCACTCATGCTGTCTCCTGCTGCCCTGTGAAGAGGTACCTTCCACCATGATTGTATGTTTCCTGAGGCCTCCCCAGCCACGTGGAATTGCGAGTCAATTAAACCTCTTTTCTTGATCAATTACCCAGTCTTGGACATTTCTTCATAGCAGCATGAGAATGGACTAATACACACACCAAGTGCACAAATAGTAAGTTTACAGTTTGTAGAATTTACATAAAATGAACACAGTTCTCTCATCTCCACCCGGACAAGAAGAGATCACTCCCAATTTCAGCACACCAGAAATCTTTGTGCCCCCTCTCAGTCATTATCTGCCACCCATCAAACATAAACACTATTTAGGCTTATATTGCCATACTCTAATTTTGTCTGATTTTAATCTTTATATAAATGGGATCATACAGCATGCTATCTTTTTGACCTTTTCCCCTAAACATTATGTTATGAACTCTATCATCATGAGTTGCATAGATGCAACTCCATCGTAGCTAGAAGTGTAAGCTTTCTTTCCATGTTTTAAATAATTCTTAGAAGGGCATTTCAAATGCCCCCTTCTTCTTTCAGTATTTAATTGCTTTTATGGTCAAAGACTTTAATGTGTCTCACCATACTCTCTAAGTGGCAAGACAGAAGCAAAGCTATGTGTTAGAAATGTGGGGGTTTCCAGCACAGTCAGGAGCAGAAACTAGGGTATTGCATACTAATTATTTTTCTTCCTTAAAGTTCAAATGTGGTTAGAATTGTGACTGACTAGCTCAATATGCCTTCAATTTTTGACCAGATCTATTACATGTTTAAATAAGAACATATCTCCCTGTTAACAAAGTATCATTTTTACTTATATGTACCAATACAACCATTTGCTATAACAGCAGCTCAAAGAATTTCAGATGCAAAGTTTTATTTTTTAAATCAATAGTCTTTATGTTTTTAGGGCAGTATGAAGTTTACAAAATATTGATCTGAAAGTACAGAGAGAGTTACCACACATCTCTTTTCTCTCTTCATATAGTGTCCCCTATTATTTACATGTTATATTAATGGAGTACAAGATGCAAAGTTTTAAAACTGACTCAGAGGTAAATACTTCCCAGGTGGCAGTAGCTCACAGCATAGTGATTTTTCCTGTGAGAATAGAGGGGAAGGCATAGATGGGATAGAGCATTCTACTCAGAAGCACAAATGCAGTTATTATGGATCCATGCCAATACAAAGCTTCGATTAGAAACAAACATCAGAATCTTAAAACACCTCTTAAATTAATCACCAATGTGTTACTCCTGGTTATACAAAGCCCAAGGTGCAAAGTGTTCACAGGGAAGAATGTTTCTGTTGGAAATACTCTTGGGACTGGTGGAGGAGGAGAGCACGGTACCATGTTCTTCTTCTTCTTCTTCTTCTTCTTCTTTTTTTTTTTTTTTTGCAAGATTTAATAGAGTGAAAACAGAGCTCCCATACAAAGGGAGGGGACCCAAAGAGGGTAGCCATTGCCGGCTTGAATGCCTGGGTTTATATCCCAGTCATTGTCCCTACTGCTGTGCTCTCAGACAATAGATGATTGGCTATTTCTTTACCTCCTGTTTTTGCCTAATTAGCATTTTAGTGAACTCTCTTTACTACATGATTGGTCGGGTTTGAGCTAAGCTGCAAGCTCCGTGTTTAAAGATGGATGTGGTCACCTTCCCAGCTAGACTTAAGGATTCTTAGTCGGCCTAGGAAATCCAGCTAGTCCTGTCTCTCAGTCCCCCCTCTCAACAGGAAAACCCAAGTGCTGTTGGGGAGATTGGCCAACAACTGCTTTAACTGCTTCCTGCTGAATTGGGGTGTAGTAGGGGTTGTGCTGTTGGGATTTCCTCAGGAGGAGTGTCTTCGATGTCATCAACATCAGAGCGTGGGCTAGCAGGCCGGTTCAGGGGTCCGCGGTAGATTTTAGTCATGCACTGCATCTGGGGCTCCATTTGAAGAACCATTTGTAACTTTACAGCTTTGATTCTGAAAGAGACAAGCTTAATAAGGAGGTTAAACATACAAGGTCCAAAGAGGAGTAGCAATATTATAGCTGCTAGAGGTCCTAAGAAGGGGAGAATCCAGGGCATGCATTGGCTGAGGAGGCCCCAGGGTCCTGTGTTTTGAAGCTCCTCTGCTGTATGTTGTATTCAATCTCGAATTTCTTTAACTTTCTTGGTGACTATTCTGGATTGGTTAACATAATAACAGCATTCTTCCCCTAAAAATAAATAAGTTCCCCCTTTTTTGGCAGTTAGCAAGTCTAAAGCTCTTCGATTTTGAAGGACTACTGCTGCTAGGGAGTTAAGTTGATCTTGCAAGGTGACCAGGGAGTCAGTGACCTGTTCCATGTTACCATTTAGTTCTTGAGACAGTTTGTAGAACTGAGTAGAGGTTGTGATACAGCCAATGCCAGTACTTAGTCCGCCTAGCACTCCTGCTCCGATAACAAAAGGAAGAATGGGTACTCTTTTGTTGCGGGGCTTAGGTACGACATAATTGTATAAATCTTGTTCAGTGTAGATGGTCATGGGGGCACTAAGAATGAGAGGAAGCACACAGATTCCGAAGAGCCATTCAAACAATGATAGGCTGAGGTACCACAGACAAAAAATGTTCCTGAGGGTAGGCAGACTATTCGTGTGGGAGGAGTTACCCACCTGCTGCATTGGGAGTTGATTGTGTCTATAGTATGGCTAAATTTTATACAGGTGAGATTTGAAGTATGGGTTATTTCCAGATTGGAAACATGAGGTCCTACTAAAACGGAAGTGGTGTTTATTTCTGTGCTGAAGTTGTTCCATTGTTCAGGTACAGGATTGAAATGTATGGCCTGAAGTGCAGGGGGGTATTTTTTTGGCACACTTCACAGGCCCTGACTATCTGCTTGATAGTTTTGAAAAGGCCTGGTCCAGTAAATAATGATTTGGCCATCTGTTGGGTGCTATCAATGCCTAAGGAAAGGTTTGGTGAAGGGTTTTAAGTAATTTCCATTGGTTAGCTGCTGGCAGAAATATTTTTCCTCTATTGATGGCTAGCCATCCTGAGGGGAGGAAACTATGTCCTCCTGAGGTTCCCCATTCTATTTCTTCTGAGTTCTGGGGCTTGGTTTCCCGGAGGGGGTTACCCCACACTAGGAGTCCTTCTATAAGCATTTCTAATGGAGGGTCCTGCCTTGCGGCTCTTTTGGCTTCAATATCCGCTTGGCAGTTGCCTTGTATTTCCCTTTCCTTTCCTTTCTGATGACTCTGGCAGTGTAAGACTGCCACCTCTTTAGGTTTCTGTACAGCCAATAATAACCTCCTAATGGTTTCCTGATGTTTGATAAGTGTTCCCTCGGAAATTAGGAATTCCCTTTCTCTCCATGTTGCTGCGTGGGCATGGAGGACTAGGTAAGCAGACTTAGAGTCTGTAATATTTTATCCCTTTTCCTTCTTCTAATTCTAGTGCCCGAGTGAGGGCTATTAGTTCCGCCAGCTGAGCACTAGTTCCTGGAGTGAAGGGATTACTTTCAAGTATTCCATTATCACTGACCACTGCATACCCCGCTTTTCAAAGTTCTTTTTCTACAAAGGAACTTCCATCAATATACAAGTTGAAGTTGGGATCAGTCAAGGGAACCTCTAAAAGGTCCCCTCGAGCGGCGTAGGTTTGAGCAATTACTTGATGACAGTTATGTTCTATCTTTTCTTCATTGTCTGGAAGAAATGTGGCTGGGTTAAGAGTTGCACAAGTGCGCAGTCGCAGCACTGACCCTTCAAGTAATAGAGGCTGATATTTAAGTAAACAGTTGTCTGACAGCCACAAGTCTCCTTTAGCAGCAAGTATGCTGTGCACGTCGTGAGATGTCCACATGGTAAGATCTTTTCCCTGTATTATTTTAACTGCTCCAGATACTACGACTGCTACTGCAGCCACTACCCGTAAACAATGAGGCCACCCCTTTGCCACTACATCAATTTCCTTACTCGGGTATGCCATGAGTTGCAAGCTCGTCCCTCGGACCTGTGTGAGGACTCCTCTATTTCTGTTTTTTCTGTGACATATAAAGAAAAGTCTTGGCCCATTGGCAAGCTTAACACTGGGGCTTGGGTTAGGGCCTTCTTTAGGGCCTGGAAGGCTGCTTCTGCTTCAGGTGTCCATCTTACTAAATGGGTATTGGCTTTCTGAATTTCCTTAATTAGTGTATATAATGGCCTGGCTATTTCGCCATACCTGGGGATCCATATTTGGCAGAAACCTGTTATGCCAAGGAACCCTCTTCGTTGCTTTAGGATTTTGGGATTAGGATAAGCCAGTATAGGCTGGATACGTTCCTCACTGAGGGCCTTGGTGCCTTTGGATAATTTTATCCCTAAGTATTTAACCTGCTGTGAGCAGAGCTGAGCTTTTGCTTTGGAAACCTTGTAGCCACAGGTAGCGAGGAAATTTAAGAGCGCTTGGGTGTCTTGATGGAATGAGGCTTCTGAACTGGCGGCTAAAAGTATATCATCCACATACCAAAGGACAAGAGTGTCCAGGTATGAGAATTGGCTTAAGTCTTGGGCTAATGCCTGGCCAAATAGATGGGGGCTATCCCTAAACCCTTGGGATAAAACAGTCCAGGTGAGTTGAGATGTTGAGTTTGAAGGATCTTCAAAGGCAAACAAGAATTGAGAGTCAGGATGTACAGGGATGCAGAAAAAGGCATCCTTAAGATCCAGGACTGGAAACCACTCTGCTTCCTCTGGTATTTGGGAAAGCAGAGTATAAGGGTTGGGTATAGCTGGGTATAGAGGGACAGCAGCCTCACTGATAATCCCAAGATCTTGCACTAACCTCCGCTGTCCATTGGGTTTCTGTACTCCTAAAATTGGATTTGCAGGGGCTATTGCATGGTTTTACTAGGCCTTGGGTTTTTAGGTCCTTAACAATTTTTTGAGTCCTTGTTGGGCCTTGGGTCTAAGGGGGTACTGCCTTTGGTAGGGAAAGGAAGTGGAATCCTCTAGTTTAACTTGAACAGGATGGACATTCTTTGCTCATCCATATTGTCCTTCTGTTGCCCAGACCTCAGGATTAATTCCTTCCTCAAGCGGGGAACAACAAACGGGCGTTCCTTTTCCTCTGTTCAGGTGTATAGTGGCCCCTGCTTTTGCTAGAATGTCTCTCCCTAACAAGGGAGTGAGGCTTTCAGGCATAATTAGAAAAGCACGTGAAAAGAGTAAGGTTCCTCAGTCACAACTTAGTGGCTGGGGATCTAGTGACTGGCTGTCCTAGGGCCCCTTGGATAGTGACAGATCTGGAGGACAGTTGTCCGGGACAGGGGAGTAAGACTGAGAAGGCCAAGCCAGTGTCCAGGAGACAGTTTACCTCCTGGCCCTCAATGGTCAAGCATACCCGGGGCTCTGTGAGAGTGATGGTATGGGCTGGCACTTGCCCCAGGCACCCTCAGTCCTGCTGCTGGATCATCTGGTTAGTGGCTTCTGACTCAGGGGACCTTCGTCTCCTGGGGCAGTGGGCCTTCCAGTGATTCCTTGACATAAGGGGCATGGATGAGGGGGCAGCTTACTTCTACTTGGACAATCTTTTTTAAAGTGTCCTCGTAGACCGCACTGGAAGCAAGCCCGCCCGATTAGGCATTCGATTTGCCCAGTTTTCCCTTTTGCAGAGCCTCCAAAGTCTGCTTGCCTGAGGGCCATGACTAAAGCAGTGGCCTTTTTAAAATCCTGTTTGTCCCGTTCCGCCTGTTCCTCCTGATCTCTATTATGAAAAACTGAGGTTGCCAAGTTCAGTAGGGTTTCTAAGGTTTGCTCTGGGCCTAAGGCGGACTTTTGAAGTTTTTTTCTAATGTCTGCAGCTGACTGAGTGATAAACTGATCCTTTAAGATGAGTCGGCCTTCAGTAGAGTCAGGTGACAGGGAGGTATGCTTCCTCAATGCCTCCCTTAGTCTCCCCAGAGAGGCAGTAGGATTTTCTTCCCTTCCCTGTGTTATAGTGGACATCACTGAGTAATTCACAGGCTTCTTCCTAGTTTTCCTTAGTCCTTCTAGCATGCAAGTTAGCAAATGTCTGTGACACCAATCTCCATGTTCTGATTCTGTGTCCCAATGACGGTCTATACTGGGAACTGCCTGCTGGCCTGTGGGGAATTGTTCTCTTTCCTCTGTTGTCATCCTATCATTGACCTGACTGAGATACCAGAGATCGCCAAACTCTCGGGCTGCAGTTATGGCGGCGCTTCTCTCATTTGGGGTTAGTGTACGATTTAGCAGTAACATTATATCTCTCCATGTCAGATCAAAGGTTTGTCCTAACCCTTGTAAAACATCAGTATAGCCATCAGGGTTATCTGATAATTTACCTAGGTCTATTGTAATTTGCTTTAAGTCTGAGAGAGAAAAAGGTACATGCACTTTGGCTGGGCCGAATTCTCCTCCTCCCACTGCTTGAAGGGGGCATAATCGGGGAATATTGGCATTCTGGTTCATTGTTTACCCCTTTGTCTATCTCCTTTTGGACTGAATGGGTTGTAGGGGAGTCCTTATTAGTTGGGGAAGGGGTCATGGGGGCTCTGGGTTAGGGAGGTAGACTGAGGGCTTCCTATAGGGCATAAATCACACTTTTTACATTAATTGCGAGTTGTCTCTTAATGAAAAGAAAGTTTGTACATATGGCACTTCACTCCATTTGCCTTCTTTTCTACAAGAGAGGTCTAGCTGTAAGATGGTGTTATAATTTATACTTCCCTCAGGAGGCCAGGTTTCCCCCCCTTGGAGGATATTGTGGCCAGGCAGTACTGCAGAAGAATATAAGTCATTTCTTTCTTAGCGTCTGAGGGTCAAATTGGTCCCAATTCTCCAGAATACATCTTAGGGGCATTTTTGCCTTGAGGGGAATGTTTCCCATCTGAAGAAAGAACATAGGGATGCCAGCACCCCTAGTCATTTTCCGATGAGCATTAGTCATAGGGCATCCTCTATGGTCCTAATGCTTGTTCCTTTCCAGAGCACGTAACCACCTATGGACTTCTGCTTATCGGATTAGTGACGCTCACCGATGTAGCAGTCCTGCACCCCTTTTCCCACCTTTCTTGACCACAAAGAAAGGGGTCCGGGCTGCTGGATTCTAGTGGTCCTTTACCAGCGTGCCCAACATTGCCTTTGTGCTCAGGGGTGAGTCCTAGAACTGGACTGAGTTCCTGAGTATTTCGTAACAACCCAGCTGCCCCATCAAGATGCATCCCCATAAACAACAGCTCGTATGCAAATTCATTTCAGAGACCATATAGGTAACATGGTACCATGTTCTAAGCAAAAAGCCGTCTCTTCCCTAGGTGATCCTTAATGGCTCTGGAGAGGATAGCCTTAGTTAAAACTTTGTTACATTAATAAAATGAGCCAATAGTAAAAGATATTCCCAAATGTCTTGTTTTCCTTGTTAATTTTTTTTTTAATTGTGACAAAATACACACAACAAAATTTACCACTGACTGTAACCATTGTTAAGCATACAGTTCAGCAGCATTTAATACCTTCACATTGTACAACCTGGTATTATCCTTCTCCAGAACATTTTGTATCTTACAACATTAAAACTGCACTTACCAAACAATAACTCCTACTTCCTCCTCTGCCCTGCCCAGTCCCTGGAAACCATCATTCCACTTTCTGTCTCTATGAATTTTATTACTCTAGGTATCTCATATAAGTGGAATCATACAGTATTTGTTATTTTGTGACTGACTTATTTAACTCAGCACACTGTCTTTAAGGTTCATCTGTGTAGTAGCATATGTCAGAATTTCCTTCCTTTTTAAGGCTGAATAATATTCCATCGTATGGATATACCACATTTTATTTATCCATTCATCTGCTGATGGATATTGGATTGCTTCAATTATTGTCTCTGTTTTGTAACTAGAAAGTTACTCTTTAGCCAGATATTTTACCTATTATCAAAAAGCTATGGCTTCCTTGCATTCTTCAGAATAAACATAAAATTTCCTGCCAATAACTTTCAGATGCCATAATTGTACTAATTTATGTTATGGTAACAACTCTAGACACTGAGAATTTTAGGTTTCAAAAATAAATCAGAGGTAGATTCCATCCTCAAAAAAGTATGGTTTAGCTGGCAAAATAAATTAGGCACACAGATAATGTTAATAGTTTGTCTGTGTGTAGAGAAGATGGGGAAGGGGGCCTCAGAAAGTGATGTGGGAATATTTGACTGGGCAGACTAAAGAGATCATTGAATTCAGGCTCAGGAATTTGGACTCAAGATAGATAGTGGGAAGCCACTGAGGATTTCAGATTGTTTTGATTTTTATGGATTACTTTGTTTCTTTTCTATTTAATTTTTAAAAATATTACGCAAAACATTTACATGCTTTTGAACTTAAAACTATAAAATATGATACATTCAAAGAGATCCAGCTTCCACCTAAATCCCCTTCCCATTGTTCTTTCCTTTCTTCTATAGGTAACCCATTTTATTAATTTTTGGTTTATCTTTCCATTTCTTCTTTTTGAAAATATAAGCAAATATGTGACCAGGCCCCGGTGGCTCACGCCTGTAATCCCAGCACTTTGGGAGGCCGAGACAGGCGGATCACAAGGTCAGGAGATCAAGACCATCCTGGCTAACACAGTGAAACCCCGTCTCTACTAAAAAATACAAAAAAAAAAAAAAAAAAAATTAGCCAGTTGTGCTGGTGGGCGCCTGCAGTCCCAGCTACTTGGGAGGCTGAGGCAGGAGAATGGCGTGAACCTGGGAGGTGGAGCTTGCAGTGAGCCAAGTTTGCGCCACTGCACTCCAGGCTGGGCGACAGAGCGAAACTCCATCTCAAAAAAAAAGAAAAAAGAAAATATAAGCAAATATGTATATGTATTTATCTTCTTCTTTATATTTAAAAAAGTAGCATATTATGTTCATTCTTCTGAATTTTGTATTTTCACTTATATTCCTTCATATCAATATATATTTTCCTCACTCCTTTCTGTGTCTGAGAATTATTCATATTATTCTCAATTTTATGAATGCATCATAATTTATTCAACTAGTTGCCGATTGATGGACACTTGGGGGTTGTTTTCAGTTATTTACTGTTACAAATTGTGTTTTGATAAATAGCTTTGTGCATGTATCATTTTATATATTGCTAGTGTGTCTTTGGGATAGATTCATAGCTTAAAGGATCAAGGCTTAGGTAATTTGGCCATACATTGCGACAAAAATTCCACAGGAGTTATACCATTCTGCATTCTTGCTAACAATGCATGCAAGTCTCTCATTCTTCACAGTCATGCCAGTAGGGTATGTCATTAAACTTTTGGATTCTTGCATATCTGATAAGGGGAAATGGTGTCTTGGTGTAATTCTAATTTGCATCCACAGAAACTACTGATATTTTAGGGATAAATCAGTGGGCCTTAACAACTTTAAATGTGGAGGCCAATGAGAGTGAGAAGAGTAAAAGGATGAAAAGGTCAAGGAGAGCAAATATAGGTGACAGTTTATCATTTGAGTTGCTCATGGGACACCCATATAGATGTGTTAATTGTGCCTTTGGATCTAAGAAAGACATCATACATCCACATAAAGATGGTGGTTGAAGTTGTGAGACTGCATGAGACTGCCAAAGCTGGAAATGTAGATAAGAAGAAGAGCAAGAAAATATATTTCTAATACAGCCACAGTTGGATAAACCAAATCATCATCTTTCTCTATGTCCTTCCTCCCTTTTTATATTATTTTTGAGATTTTAATTTTTATTATTAATATTATTTTCAGACTTAGAGGTGACAGATCTGCTGTGTCCTCTACTGAAATACTTGAGAAAAGAATGACAAAGGAAATTGGTGGATTACACTTGCCACTGAAAGTGTGGTCCAGGGATCCAGTAGCAGGAAGATCACCTGTGAGCTTGTTAGAAGTACAGAAGTTCAGGCCCCAGCCCAGATCTATGGCTTAGAAACAGTGTTTTCTCAAGATGTGCGGGCAATTCATGGCTTCTCCATGCCCTGTTGATCAGCTGGACTTTGCTGGACAAAATAAAAAGTTGTCTCGTTGTGCCTTAAATTTATAATTCTAGATCATAACTGGGTGCTCTGTATTTTCTGCTATGTTTCTCTAGTGGGCCTGCTTTCACCATCCCAAGGTTATTACTTCACACTTTTTCCCTGTCTGCAAATTTCACTTACCCTCCCTGCTTATTCTCAAATCATGTCCTTCCCTATTTTATGTAGAAAATTGAAGCCATCAGATGGGAATTCCCTCATACTTCTACCACCAAATTTATCACCATGCTGGCATTTACACCCCCTTGCCTTCTTCTCTGTAGTGTGATGGAAGAAGTGTCCCTTCTTAGATCATAGACCACTCTTCCTGTGTGTGCCAGGATTCTATTCCCCTTCTCTAGGATCGGCTCCTTGGCCATCCTCTTCCAGTGCCACCAATGGCTCCCGCTTTTCTGGATCATTCCCATCAGTAGACAAACCTGATGACATCAACTGTCTTTTTAAAAACCACTTCTTCCTTGACTGCTTGCCCTACTCTACCCACTGCCCCATTCCTTTGCTTCCCTTCACAGAAAAACTTCTTGAAAGAGTTGCCTTCATGCTGTCTGCCTTCTATCCACTTTTCAGTACTTTTCATCCTGACCTCTAACTCACCACACCATGGAAACTGTTCTTGTCAAGGTTATCAGTGACCTCAATGATGTCAAATCCAATAGATACTTTCAGCAAAATTTGACACATTTCACCATCTTGAAATGTTCCCTCTTGTGGTTTTTGGGACACCATACTCTGCTGGTTTTCCTCTTCTACCTGACCTTTTAGTGTTGATGTTTTCTCTCTTTCTCTCTCTCTTTCCCCCTCCCTCCTTCCCTTTCCTCCTGTCCTCCCCCTCTCTCTCCTCTATCTTTCCCACTTCTCTTTATCCTCTCTCTTTATGCTCTCCTGTTGTACTTGTGCCCTCTCACTTCCTCCACCTTCTCAAATCTTTCCTTTCATTCTCAATTTTTTTTCTTTAGAGGGAACATTCATTTTATAGTACCCCATAACTTTCCCATTCCCTGTTGCCTTATACACAACGTGTTCCATGCATTTACATTGACTACCTGGCCTCTGTGGCCATTTGTATTTGGGATCACTCTCCTAAGCCACATATTATAGATATTTATGTAAACATTTTTCTCTCTTTCTTGATAGTATGTTCTCTAAGAGTTCATTTCACCAACAGTGCCTAGCATAGTGCCTTGAGAATAATAGAAATACAATTTATTGAATAAAATAAATAAGCAAATACATATATACATGCAAAGATTCTTGAAAATCTGAAATGTAAACATTTTCACTTTAAAGAGGGTGTATAAGAAAAATGCCTGGAACAGTGTTGGGCATCTAGTGGGCATTTGGTGTTTTTGGTTAACTAATTGAATGTTAGCAATCTGTAGAATTTCTGATATGACGAATAACTTAATGACTCACCATTTAGAAGTATTCTGAAGTATCTTAATCTTTAATTTCTTAAAATTCAGCTCAATCATATATTTCATTAGAAGTAGAAATATGAGGCAGAGAATGTCAGGATATCAGAAAAACATAATTGAATATGTAGTGACTTCTGACATAAATGCTGTTAAGAATAAAACAAAGTGTTTTACATTAATGTGAGTATATCTTTTATGTATGGTTCAAAAATCATTTTTTAATTAATATTGCTAAATGAAAATACTAATAGCCTAAGGCTACTTGCCTCAGACTAAAGTAAAATAATCAATAATGTGATCAAGTTATCAATAATGAAAATATATTATGAGAATTGAAAAATGGGAAATAAAAAATAAAGAAAAATAAAAAAAGGAAAATGGGAAATAAAAACAGTGATTTGGAGACGGAAGACATATATTTAGCTTAATAACCTCAGGCAAGTCCTGTGTCTTGGTTTTCTTAGGTCTAAAACAAGAAGATTGGATTAAGTTATCTCTAAGTTCTTTTCCAGCTATAAAATCTTTGCATTTATGTAATAAATAAAGGGCTACTAGTTATATGATCCTGATGTTTACTTTTTCAATGCATGTTTGATTCTGTTCAGAGAAAATACCTGGTAAGCCCTAATGGAAACCATCTGTTAGAAAAAGAAGGAGACAGAATCATGGGGCTCTGTTGACTTCCCTGGTCTTACCAGCAAAGAGAAGAGGTGTAGTAATTTTTAAAAAGGAAGAAAGGAGAGAGATCAAAGTGGGAGAAGGAAAAATAACTCTCCTCTTTCCTCTGAGAGACTGTGGTGGCTCTCCCACCTTTCCGGAGACTCATCAGCACCTGTCTGGTGGACAGCACCACATCTCTAAATTCTAAGGTTCTAACCCCTCTGTTCCCAAATTCTGGAGTTCACTAACAAAGTGGTTTGCATTCTTTAAAAAAATGAAATGAAACCAAAGAGGGACATACAGAGGACTTCCAAAATAAAATGCTAGAAGTCCATTTTGGGTGCTTGGTTTATGAATTATTTTGTATTGATCAACTTTCCATTATAAAATAAATGAATTAAAAATATATATCACAATAAAACAAAAAGAAGAGCCATTCTCATTTAAAGAGAGGCCTTATCTCCAGAGAAATAATTAGAGGCTATTATATATCAATCCTAAAGGGTTTTAGTAGAAACCCTTACTGCTCCCTCTGAGGTATAAGGTAAGCAGAGGTAAGTAAGCAGGGTAGTGGCAAAGATCACATGTGAGAAAAAGAATGTGAAGAGGAAAATAGAAGGGATCTAGATATTTGATGAAGTCCAGAAAGGCTGACTTTGATATGAACAGCAGTATTTCAATCAGGCTCATGAGAAGCTCCACAATGCAGAAGTCAAAGAATATGATCTTTCCTTTGAGCAGAGTCTGATGAAAATTCCTAGAGTGGGACTTAGATTCCCCCATATTTTTGTATTTAGGTTATGAGAATGAGACTAAGAACCAGATTGTCACTAACAGAGAGCAAAATCTCAGCATAATTTTCATTGTGTGGAGTTCAGAAATGCATTTGAACTGCAGGCTTCATCATTTGTATCTCTGACCCATTTGCTTTTATGCCTGGAGGAAGGTCCAGGCAGCCAATAACTGCTCAAATCCTTCCATTCTGGACTTGCTCTTCCTCTGTCAGTTCTCATCCTTACTTTCTTTTTGAGTGTTCTAGATGGCATTAATAAACATTCATCAGTGGCTTGGTTACACTAAATTATCTTGGTTCCCTTCCCACATTACTTCATCTTCCCCTGACCTCACTCCTTCTCCTGGACTCATTAACACTCATTCTTGGCATTCAGTAGATGTTGACTGAGAACTTACTATGTATTAGTTACTGTTCTAGGTGCTGGGGACAAATGGGTGAACCACATATACGTGGCTTCTGCATTGATGCAGGGTGTGGTATGGTGGGGAAGGAGAAAGTAGATGTTAAACAGCCTTCTACAGAGGTTAATACATATTTTAGTCCATGCCATGTAGAGAAGATGTGGTGCTATGAGAGACAATATCAGGGATGACCTACTCAAAATAGAGTGGTCAGGAAACTCAGCTGTGAGGAGGTGGCATTTAAATTGCATACTGACTGACTAATGAGAGGGAGCCAGGCAAGTGAAACAGAGGAGAGCGTGTTCCATGCAGAAAGTAAAGTAGGTGCAAAGTTCAGGAGAAGAAGACTGTGGCACTGGAAGACCTGAAAGAAAACTGGTGACATACCACAGACACATACAGTAGTGTTAACAGATAAAAAATATGGTTGATTTGTTCACATAGGGAATACTTTGTGCAGATCTGAGGACACTACTCTTAAGGTGCTGGCATGAACAAGTGCTCATGATTGGTTGTTCAGTCTCAAATGTATGGCATGACTCTACATATACAATGTACCAGTTAGGATTCTCAGTTGCAAGTGCTAGAATGCCCAATCAGAACTTTCTTAAGCAAAATACATATTTATTAGTTGACATGTCTGAAAAGTCCATGACCTGGGATGCCCTCAGGCCTGGCTTTACCAATAGTTCAAATGTTTTAGACTGGCACTGTCCACTAGAGATAAAATGTGAGCCATATGCATCATCACTTCAACATGTAATAAAAATAAAAATTATTGGTGAGATATTTTACATTCCCTTTTCCTTCTAAGTCTTTCAGATGCAGTGTGTCTTTTGTACTTACATCACATCTCTGTACTGGTCACATTTCAAGTGTTCAATAGCTACATATGTCTAGTGGCTACCATTTTGGACAGTGCAGGTCAAGGCCTTCGATCTTCTCAGTTTCAATTTGATAATTACCTAGATTGTCTTCCTAGTAGTCTAAGCAAAAGCTTCTTTGTGTCTCACTGGCTCTAAAAGAGTCCTGTGACCACCTTGAAAAAACATCATGACCAGGAAGAAAGTGCTGTGCCCAGTGGTTTAGAACTAAACTGCATGCTGTACCCCAGGACTGCAGGAGAGGGGTAGGCTCCATGTGAACTCTGTGTATAGAATATATATTTATTATTTTTGGCCATTTATCTGACTTTGGATAATAATGTTGGGGGATCAATTCTCCCCACATAAAGAGGACTGGCGAGAAGACTATTAATGTATTAATGGAGGTTATCTCTGGAAAGAATGATTTCAGGGGTTATAAATGTACCACTTTTATTTTCTGTTTTGTAGATTTGTTTTTAGTTTATTGCTACTAGCATGCACTGTTTCATTTTTATTTATGCTTTTAATGAAGAATATAAACATAACTTTCTTGTAAAAAGGTTAGGACCAAATAGAGGGAATGATCTAATACTGGGGTGACCAAATGTCTTGGTTTTCCTAGGACAGCCCTGGCTTATACCAGTGATTATAATGTAATTATTAATTGAACTCCTTTTACCTCCAGCGTGTCCCATCATAAGAACATATGGTCATCCAATATAATAATACTTTAAAACCATCATGGGTACTGATATGGTTAATTCAGACTTCACAAATACCTTGAGATAACAGAATGATTTGATAGATACACCTTGAACCCCAATAAAAGACAGAGTAGTCACACCTTGTATTTCTGCATCATCAGGAAATGAGGCACTCCAAGAGTTAATTTTTCTAACTGAAGCTTGCCCTGTAAGCATCAAAATGTTTTAACATTTAACTACTTTTAATGGAAATATTACTCTGGGATATTTTATATTTTCCCACCTTCTTAAGTGGAGTAGACCAAACATAATGGAACTACTTCTTGTTGACACAAGTTATTGCAGAGCTTTCCACCTGGTGGACAAAAGCTCACTGGTGTGTTATGAATGGATTACAGGCATGTAGAAATATGATCCCTCCATCTCCACCTCTCAGGGAAGCCAGGCTGGGCTTGAGGGGTGACAGAATCCTCTGGATCAGTTGCCTCTGGCTGTTTTCCTCCATGAGTCATCTGAATAGATTCATTTTCTGTATGCATCTTGACTTGCAAAAGGTTAGGAAGCATTAGTTACTGTTTTGTGTTATAGTTCAGAGATTCTGGCAGGTCACCCTCCATCCTGGGGTTACAGGGGGTGATTTACATTTACCCTTGAGCTGAATTTCCCTGAATTGACTACTTCTCTTTGCTCTTCGTAGCACTCTTCCTTTTTACTTTGCAGGCAATTGCCATTGCTTATTACTGTCTTTTCTATGTAGTCTGCTCTCTTATTTTACACAGGTTTGTTTAGGTTAGGTGAAATATACTTGAGTATAGCTCGACTCCCCTAACTGAAGATTTAGTAGTAGCTGTTCACATTGTTGTCTTCTAAACTCATTGCTGTGCTGTTGCTATGCTCCAGGTAGCTAAGATGATCTTAAATATCACGTTATGTTTCCTCATTAGAGATGGTAGAAGTCTTATAGAGGGCTCTTTATTCTTAGAGTTAGTTGTGGTTTATTTTATATATATATATATATATATATATATATATATATATATATATATATATATAATTTCAAGAACACTAAATTGCTAGATAATACAGTATTACAGGAAAGAAAATAATATTTTACACAAACACATTTACATGCATATATATGTATACAGAGAGAGAATGAGAGAGACATTTATAAAACATGGAGGACAGTTATGCCCTCTTTGCAAACTAATTTCAGAAAGGTCAGTTGTCATGTTCACTCAACAAATAGTCCCTTGTTGCCATTCTGAAACTGAATGTCCTTCTGGCTGGACAACTGGACTCAGCCAATAAGGCATTTCTGATGCTTTTGTGTTCTTATGCAAGGATGGACCTTTTCCAGCATTGTAAATGACAGCAGGAAACACTCAATGGGCCACAGGAAGTAATTGACATCATCTGGGATTGTCTGGCTCAGAAGTTAAAAGTAAGAACTTTAAAATCTGACCTGGGATTGAATTCTAGTTCTAGCATATGTTAATTCTGTGGATTAGACGAGTTTCGTAATCCCTCTGAGTCCCACTTCTCTCACTGAGTTGTTGTGAAGATGAAATGAGAACAAGTTTGCTGTTAGCTAAGCATAACCTTTGGCTAGTAGTGAGTGGTCACTAAACTGAAGTTTCATTGTCATTTTTACTAATAATAATATATGGAGCAGTTAATGATTAATCAGAAGACTTACCTTTGGGGAAACTGGAATAAATAATCAAACATAAGTATAATATTTTTGTCATTGGCCTAATTTTGAGTAATTAATTGGCTATCATATTTCTCACTAAGTAGTGACATGTATGAACAATTCTGAAATTAAATGGACTAGAAAGCCTCTAGAATTATTTTATTCTTCACTATCCATGGTGTTTACTATGTGGCATCATATTCTTTGCCAGGCAATTGCAGGCTGGTTGATGCTTTCAGCAAGACAGTTGTCCTGGATTATAACTGATAGTTTATACAGATTCTGCCCTCCACTTTTTGAAAAATTGGTACATTATTTGCACTTTACTTAACTCCTATAGGATTTCCCCCATATATCTTACATTTCTCAAAAACAACAGATAGAGGTGTTTTTGGAACATCTGTCATTCCTAAAGCTCTTTAAGCAAGTTTCCAAGAGGATAGTGATTACCCTGACCAACTGCTATACCTTCTTCTTTTTTTTTAATTTTTTTTTTTATTTTTTTATTATACCTTAAGTTCTAGGGTACATGTGCACAATGTGCAGGTTTGTTACATATGTATACCTGTGCCATGTTGGTGTGTTGCACCCATCAACTCGTCAGCACCCATCAACTCGTCATTTACATCAAGTATAACTCCCAATGCCATACCTCCCCCTCCCCCTCCCCATAATAGGTCCCGGTGTGTGATGTTCGCCATCCCGAGTCCAAGTGATCTCATTGTTCAGTTCCCACCTATGAGTGAGAACATGCGGTGTTTGGTTTTCTGTTCTTGTGATAGTTTGCTGAGAATGATGGTTTCCAGCTGCATCCATGTCCCTACAAAGGACACAAACTCATCCTTTTGATGGCTGCATAGTATTCCATGTGTGCCATATGTGCCACATTTTCTTAATCCAGTCTGTCACTGATGGACATTTGGGTTGATTCCAAGTCTTTGCTATTGTGAATAGTGCCGCAATAAACATACGTGTACATGTGTCTTTATAGCAGCATGCTTTATAATCCTTTGGGTATATACCTGGTAATGGGATGGCTGGGTCATATGGTATTTCTAGTTCTAGATCCTGAGGAATCACCATACTGTTTTCCACAATGGTTGAACTAGTTTACAATCCCACCAGCAGTGTAAAAGTGTTCCTATTTCTCCACATCCTCTCCAGCACCTGTTGTTTCCTGACTTTTTAATGATTGCCATTCTAACTGGTGTGAGATGGTATCTCATTGTGGTTTTGATTTGCATTTCTCTGATGGCCAGTGATGACGAGCATTTTTTCATGTGTCTATTGGCTGCATGCCTGTCTTCTTTTGAGAAGTGTCTATTCATATCCTTTGCCCACTTTTTGATGGGGTCGTTTGTTTTTTTCTCGTAAATTTGTTTGAGTTCTTTGTAGGTTCTGGATATTAGCCCTTTGTCAGATGAGTAGATTGCAAAAATTTTCTCCCATTCTGTAGGTTGCCTGTTCACTCTGATGGTTGTTTCTTTTGCTGTGCAGAAGTTCTTTAGTTTAATTAGATCCCATTTGTCAATTTTGGCTTTTGTTGCCATTGCTTTTGGTGTTTTAGACATGAAGTCCTTGCCCATGCCTATGTCCTGAATGGTGTTCCCTAGGTTTTCTTCTAGGGGTTTTATGGCATTAGGTCTAACATTTAAATCTCTAATCCATCTCGAATTAATTTTCATATAAGGAGTAAGGAAAGGATCCAGTTTCAGCTTTCTACTTATGGCTAGCCAATTTTCCCAGCACCATTTATTAAATAGGGAATCCTTTCCTCATTTCTTGTTTTTCTCAGGGTTGTCAAAGATCAGATGGTTGTAGATGTGTGGTATTATTTCTGAGGGCTCTGTTCGGTTCCATTGGTCTATATCTCTGTTTTGGTACCAGTACCATGCTGTTTTGGTTACTGTAGCCTTGCAGTACAGTTTAAAGTCAGGTAGCGTGATGCTTCCAGCTTTGTTCTTTTGACTTAGGATTGTCTTGGCAATGCGGGCTCTTTTTTGGTTCCATATGAACTTTAAAGCAGTTTTTTCCAATTCTGTGAAGAAAGTCGTTTGTAGCTTGATGGGGATGGCATTGAATCTATAAATTACCTTGGGCAGTATGGCCATTTCCATGATATTGATTCTTCCTATCCATGAGCATGGTATGTTCTTCCATTTGTTTGTATCCTCTTTTATTTCACTGAGCAGTGGTTTGCAGTTCTCCTTGAAGAAGTCCTTTACATCCCTTGTAAGTTGGATTCCTAGGTATTTTATTCTCTTTGAAGCAATTGTGAATGGAAGTTCATTCATGATTTGGCTCTCTATTTGTCTGTTACTGGTGTATAAGAATGCTTGTGATTTTTGCACATTAATTTTGTATCCTGAGACTTTGCTGAAGTTGCTTAAGGAGCTTAAGCAGATTAAGGAGATTTTGGGCTGAGATGATGGGGTTTTCTAAATATACAATCATGTCATCTGCTAACAGGGACAATTTGACTTCTTTTCCTAACTGAGTACCCTTGCTTTCTCTCTCTTGCCTGATTGCCCTAGCCAGAACTTCCAACACTGTGTTGAATAGGAGTGGTGAGAGAGGGCATCCCTGTCTTGTGCCAGTTTTTAAAGGGAATGCTTCCAGTTTTTTCCCATTCAGTATGATATTGGCTGTGGGTTTGTCATAAATAGCTCTTATTATTTTGAGATACGTTCCATCAATACTGAATTTATTGAGAGTTTTTAGCATGAAGGGCTGTTGAATTTTGTCAAAGGCCTTTTCTGCATCTATTGAGATAATCATGTGGTTTTTGTCTTTGGTTCTGTTTATATGCTGGATTACATTTATTGATTTGTGCATGTTGAGCCAGCCTTGCATTCCAGGGATGAAGCCCACTTGATCATGGTGGATATGCTTTTTGATGTGCTGCTGGATTCGGTTTGCCAGTATTTTATTGAGGATTTTTGCATCGATGTTCATCAGGGATATTGGTCTAAAATTCTCTTTTCTTGTTGTGTCTCTGCCAGGCTTTGGTATCAGGATGATGTTGGCCTCATAAAATGAGTTAGGGAGGATTCCCTCTTTTTCTATTGATTGGAACAGTTTCAGAAGGAATGGTACCAACTCCTCCTTGTACCTCTGGTAGAATTCAGCTGTGAATCCGTTTGGTCCTGACTTTTTTTGGTTGGTAGGCTATTAATTATTGCCTCAATTTCAGAACCTGCTATTGGTCTATTCAGGGATTCAACTTCTTCCAGGTTTAGTCTTGGGAGAGTGTAAGTGTCAAGGAAATTGTCCATTTCTTCTAGGTTTTCTAGTTTATTTGTGTAGAGGTGTTTATAGTATTCTCTGGTGGTAGTTTGTATTTCTGTGGGGTTGGTGGTGATATCCCCTTTATCATTTTTTATTGCATCTATTTGATTCTTCTCTCTTTTCTTCTTTATAAGTCTTGCTAGCGTTCTATCAATTTTGTTGATCTTTTCAAAAAACCAGCTCCTGGATTTTGACTTTTTGGAGGGTTTTTTGTGTCTCTATCTCCTTCAGTTCTGCTCTGATCTTAGTTATTTCTTGCCTTCTAGCTTTTGAATGTGTTTGCTCTTGCTTCTCTAGTTCTTTTAATTGTGATGTTAGGATGTCAATTTTGGATCTTTCCTGCTTTCTCTTGTGGGCATTTAGTGCTATAAATTTCCCTCTACACACTGCTTTAAATGTGTCCCAGAGATTCTGGTATGTTGTATCTTTGTTCTCATTGGTTTCAAAGAACATCTTTATTTCTGCCTTCATTTCATTATGTACCCAGTAGTCATTCAGGAGCAGGTTGTTCAGTTTCCATGTAGTTGAGGATATCCAGCCAAACTAAGTCTCATAAGTGAAAAAGAAATAAAATCCTTTACAGACAAGCTAATGCTTAGAGATTTTGTCACCACCAGGCCTGCCCTACAAGAGACCCTGAAGGAAGCACTAGACATGGAAAGGAACAACTGGTACCAGCCATTGCAAAAACATGCCAAAATGTAACGACCATCGATGTTAGGAAGAAACTACATCAACTAACGAGCAACATAACCAGCTAATATCACAATGACAGTATCAAGTTCACACGTAACAATATTAACCTTAAATGTAAATGGACTCAATGGTCCAATTAAAAGACACAGACTGGCAAATTGGATAAAGAATCAAGACCCATCAGTGTGCTGTATTCAGGAGACCCATCTCACATGCAGAGACACACATAGACTCATAATAAATGGATGGTGGAAGATCTACCAAGCAAATGGAGAACAAAAAAAGCAGGGGTTACAATCCTAATCTCTGATAAAACAGACTTTAAACCATCAAAGATCAAAAGAGACAAAGAAGGCCATTACATAATGGTAAAGGGATCAATTCAATAGGAAGAGCTAACTGTCCTAAATATATATGCACTCAATACAGGAGCACCAGATTCATAAAGGAAGTCCTTAGAGACTTACAAAGAGACTTAGACTCCCATACAATAATAATGGGAGACTTCAGAACCCCACTGTCAACATTAGACAGATCAACGAGACAGAAAGTTAACAAGGATATCCAGAAATTGAACTCTGCACCAAGCAGACCTAATAGACATATACAGAAGTCTCCACCCCAAATCAACAGCATATACATTCTTCTCAGCACCACATTGCACTTATTCCAAAATTGACCACATAGTTGGAAGTAAAGCACTCATCAGCAAATGTAAAAGAACAGAAATTATAACAAACTGTCTCTCAGACCACAGTGCAATCAAACTAGAACTTAGGACGAAGAAACTCAATCAAAACTGCTATACCTTCTTCTGTTTGCTGTTGCAAAAGTATTTACAAGAAGGTAGTGTTCTAGTTTCTTCTCAAAGATGTAGAGAGCTGGGGGAAGGATTGTTCCTAAACTTACAGTGAAAAAAAATCTTTACGAATAGCAAGTTCACAACTTTTCTTGAGCTCATTGGAGTCCTAAGGTTGCTGGGTACCAGCAGGCCCAAAATCGAGGAAGAGCTAGGTATCTTCAGGGAGAAATGAGATATGAGCTCTGACTTACCTGAGCAAGAAACATACCTGTACGAATTCAGCTAAGGTGGTTGTTGAATAGGTGGAATCTGGCTTAATGCACTCTAGTAGAAGAGGGCAAAGCCCTGGGGATAATAAATAAAAGGAGATCAGACTTTCTTTTACTCATTTCTCTATGAACCACATCACAGGTTCACAGAAATGGTTGGGAGAGTCTACAGAAAATCTCCCTTGTAGTGAATTGCTGGAGGAGAGGAAAAGAAACTGCTATGAGAGAGATGAGAAATTCTGCCTGGACCCTTCTTCCCTACCTCCCCTATGAACAGAAGCCTTAATTAGTGTGACATGTATGTAGAAGGGAGCAAACATTATCACTCTTAGGATACTGGTGAAATCCCATTATATCTGAGATAAGGGAACAGGGAAAAAATTCTTTACTCCTGGGGAAATGATGGGTATACATTCTGGATTTAGAAGTGACCCGGGGAGGGATGGGATCACTGGGAAGGCTGCTGCTTCAGGACTCAGTGATATAGTGCTTGCCTAAGACTACAGCTTAATCAGAACAATAGAAACCATTCCCCCCCACACCCCCAAACCAGGCTAACAAGAGAAGGCAGAAAAAGAAAAGAAAAGAAAAGAAAAAACAGAAGGAATAAAAAAAAAAAAAAAACCAGCTAGCAAAATAGATTTTAATTTAACCATATCAATAATGACATTAAATGTGAACGGTCTAAACATACCAGTTGAAAGATGGAGATTGTCAGATTGTATAAAAAATTAAGAACCAACTATACACTTTCTATAAGAAACCCACTTTAGATATAAAGACAGATAGGTTAAAAGTAATAGAATAGAAAAAGATATGCTGTGCAAACACTAATCAAAATAAAGCTGAAGTCTTTATTTTAATATCAGACAAATGAGACTTTTAGAACAATGATTATTATCTGGGATAAAAAGGAACATTAAATAATTATAAAGGGCTTAATTATCCAAGAAGACATAACAATACTGAACATGTATGTACCTAACAATAGAGTTTCAAAATACATGATGCAAAAGCTGATAGAATCAAAAAGTGAAATAGATAATTTCACAATTACAGTTGAAAACTTCAGTGCTCCTTTTTCAGTAAATAATAGAACAAATGGAAAGAAAATCATTAAGAATGTAGATGACTTGAGCAATTACCAACCAACTTGACCCAGTTGATATTTATAGAATACTTTACACAACAACACTTCTTTCTAAAGTGCATATGAAACATTCTCCAAATGATACTATATTCTGGGCCATAAAGCAAACTTAACAACCTGAAAAGACTAGAAACCACAGAAAGCATAGTGATGAACTATAATGGAATTAAGCCAGAAATCAATAATATAAAGATAAATGGAAAATCTTCAAATTTATGGAGATAAAACAACACACATCTAAATAAACCATATGTCAGAGGAAGTTTTAAGACAATTAAAAAAGCATTTTGAACTGAAAGAAAAAACTACAACATATCACAATTTGAGAAATGAAGCTAAAGCAGTGTATAGATGGAAATTTATAGAGTTAAATGCTTACACTACAAAAGAGGAAAGGTCTTCAATCAGTAAGGTAAGTGTCCACCCTAAAAAGAAAAAAACTAGATAAAGAAAAACAAATTAAAACTGAAGCAAGCAGAAGGAAGACAATAATAAGAGCAAAAATCAATGCATTTGAAACAAAAAAGCAATTTGGATATATCAATCAAACCAAAAACTGGTTCTTTGAAAGATCAGTAAAATTAGTGAACTTCTAGGCAGACTGACCAAGAAAAAAGAAGATATAAATTCTCAATATCAGAAATGAAAGAAGGGACATCACCTCTGACCCTACAGACATTAAAAGAATAATAAGGTAGTGCAACAAACAACTCTATGCCCATAAATTTGACAACTTAGGTGAAATGAACCAATTCCTTGAAAGACAGACATACTCAAGTTCATTCAAGAAGAACTATATATCTTGAATAGTCCCATATCTTCTAGGGAAATTGAAGTTATAGTTAAAAGCCTTCCAAAAACAAACAAACCAAAACCAAAACAAAACAAAACAAAAATGCAAGGCTAGTTCAACACAGGAAAATCAACCAATAAAATTAAATATATTTACAGAACTAAAGAAAAGAAAGACCATGATCATCTCAATAGATTGACAAAAGGCACTTTAAAATTAATCATCTATTCATGATTAAAACTATCTGCAAACTATGAATAGAAGGCAACTTTCTTAACCTCATAAAACGCATCTACAAAAAGGTACAGCTAAAAATACACTTACTGGTGAAAAACTAAACACTTTCCCCTTAATATAAAAAACAATGCAAGATGTTCTCTCTTATGACTTCTGTCTGACTTTATATGGAAAGTCCTAGATAGTACAATAAGGCAAGAAAAAGAAAAAGGCATAAAAATTTAAAAGGAAGAAAGGAAACAATATCTTTTCACGTGTAACTTTATTGTCTTTGTAGAAAAACCCGAAAGATCATTAAAAAGTTTCTAGGACAATAAGTGAGTTTAGTAAGGTTGCAAGATACAAAGTCAATTGTATTTCTTCATGCTAGTAATGAACATATGGACTTTGAAACTTAGAGAGCAATTGCCTTTACAATAGCACCGAAACCCACAAATTCTTAGGTATAAATCTAACAGAAATAATATTTAGGATATGTATGCTAAAATCTAGAAGATCCTGGTGAAAGCAGTTAAAGAACAGTAAAATAAATAGAGATGCATACTGTATTGATGGATTGGAAGACTCAATATTGCTAAGATGTCAGTTTGTCCCCATTAAAACAAATCTGAAAAAGAACAAAGTTGGAGGACTCAGACAGTACCCAATTTCGAGACTTGTTACAAAGTTATAATAATCAAGAAAATGTAGTGTTGACAAAATGATAGATACAAAAATCAGTGGAACAGAATTGAGAGCCCAGAACTAGACCCACACAAATATAATCAACTCATTTTTGACAAGGGTGAAGAAATGATAGTCTTTTCAGCAAATGGTGTTGGAACAATTGGATATCTATATGCAAGAAAATGAACCTCAACACATACCTGACACCTTAAAAAACAACTGAGAAAAAGATCATAGATCTAAATATAAAATATAAAACTACAACGCATCTAGAAAAAAATCATAGGAGAAAATATTTATGACCTTTGGTTTGGCAAAGAGTTTTTAGATACAACATTAAAGGCACAATCAATAAAAGAAACATTAACTAATTGAACTCTAATGAAATAAAAATTTTGCTCTGTGAAAGACAATGTTAAAGGAATAAAAAGACAAGCCACAGATTGTGAGAAAATATTTGCAATCACATATGTCATGAAGGACTTGTATCCAGAATATATAAAGAACTTTCAAACTTCAGCAAGAAAGTAAACAACTCTATAAAAAATGGGCAAAATATTTGAACATATGTTTTACAAAAGAAAGCATATGATGGCAAATAAGCATATGAAGACACACACAACGTTATTTGTAATTAGGGAAATAAAAGTTAAAACCACAATGAACTATCATGCATATCAATTGGAATAGCTACAATTAAGAAAAAACAAACCTGACAACACTAAGTGCATGCGGGCAAGGATGCAGAGCCACTGGAACTTTTTCGTGTTCTTGTTAAGAATGCAGAATGGTACAACCACTTTGGGAAGCAGTTTGGCAGTTTCTTATAAAATTAAAGATATACTTATTATAGGACCCAACAATACCACTCCTTGGTATTTACTCAAGTGATTGAAAACTAGTGTTCACTTAGAAACCCATACATGAATATTTATAACAGCTCTACACATAAACACCCAAACTGGACACAACTGAGATGTTCTTAACAGGCGAACAGAGGTGATATACCCATGAACACTATTCATCTGTAAAAAGGAACAAGTATTGATTCATGCAACATCATGGATGAATCTTAAATCTATTTTGCTAAGTGAGAGAATCCAGACCCAAAAAGTTCATGTTTTACTATTCCATAGGATACTTTAGAAAAGGCAAAACTACAGCTATGGAAAATGCATTGCCAGGGGTTGGGGTTTTGGGTTGGGGTTGACTGCAAGGGAGCAGTATGAGGTAACTTTGTGGCTGATGGAAATGCTTTATATGGTACTGTGCTGGTGGCTACAAAACTCGATGTATTTGTCAAACCCATAGATCTGTACACCATAAAGTGTAAATTTTGCTGTGTGCAAATTAAGAACAAAATCAGTCAGAATACTGAGGAACCCAAGATGTAATGCAGAATATGACAAATGAATCTAAGTGCATTGCACATGTATAACAGAAACTCATTGAAGAGAATGAGGAAGAAGGGAGCTGACCTAAGTAACTTTGGAATCCTATAAGGCTAAAGACAAAGAGAACTGTACACAGACACTGTACTCTACATGATAAATTTGTCCTTCACAGGGGTATGTGTTAACCATTCTAAAACTATTTTACATGTATACTAGGAATGAACAAAATAAGCAAATATATTATTGATAATAAGACGCAGGTGTCTGTCTGAGAAAGAGTTACTAATAAGCAAAGCAGAATGATGGAGTTAATCCATGGTGTTTGATTAGAGTCAGAGGTATCAGTATTAACTCATGTTTATACATATACATATACAAACACATATACACACTCTCACACATATACACTGATACATATGGAAATATAGGTGTGTATTCATGGATAAATATACATACATATGTTTCCTAGCTCTGTCTACTGAGATGGCCTAAAAGCAGTGACATCCCAGTAGCAGTGAGCACATCAGGTTCCCCGATCTTGGTCTGTAAATGCTATTAGTTAATAAAAGGAGCCAGGACTCCTTGAAAACATAGGCTCCAGGACTGGGTAGGAAAATTACAAGATGAGCCTGGAGCATCTTCTGGTGCTAGAAAGTAAAAAAGTACTGAACAACAACAACAATGGGAATATGCAGAGTACAAGAACCAACCTGAAAAAACTCTTATTGGCCAAAGCTGGAACTATTTGGGTCAAAAAAATAAGCAAGGGTATGTTGGGTTATAACTCAAAGAATAAAATAACTATCCATGAGTCTGTGTTGATAAAAATAAAAGTTGAATAAACTGATTATTTGATGAGGAGAAAGGACAGTTCTTCCTTACCAGAAAAATTCCAATGAATAAATAGAAGTGGGGGAAATAGAAAATCACCCCAAGAACACTGCAGTCATAGTTGCTGCAGACAGTTCACCTGATAGCTGTTAAACCAAAGGATATAAGTTTGAGAAACATGGCGTTTGTATAGTCTCAAAGTATTTGAGACTCCCAATATTTATCAATTACAAAGGGAAAAATAGTAACTCCATAGTGGAGAAACCTGGCAGATACCACCTTACCCAAGGGATAATGTGGGGTCTCACTAAATTGCTCAGGCTGGTCTAGAACTCCTGGCTCAAGCAATCCTCCCGCCTTAGCCTCCCAAAGTTCTGGGATTACAGATGTGAGCCACCTCGTCCAGCCAATAAGACATATTAACAGCATGTCTCCCTTCCCCATTTTGATGCACTGAGAAGGGTGCATCATTTCTGTGGCATTCTTGCCAAAACTCCATAATCCCAGTTTAATCACGAAAAAACATCAGACAAACCCAAATTGAAGGACTGTCTACAAAATACCTGTCAAGTACTCTTCAAAAGTATCAAGGGCAAGAAAGAAAAGGAAAGACTGAGGAATAGTCACAGATCAGAGCAGACCAAGGAGAAATGACAACTAAATGCAATGTGGGATCCTGAATTGAATCCTGGAATGAAAAAGGACATAGTGGAAAAACTGGTAACATTAGAGAAAATTCTGTAGGTTAATTAATAGTATTGTACCAATCTCAATTTCCTAGTTTTAATAATTGTACTATGGTTATGTAACATGTTTCTGTGAGTGAAAACTGGGTAAAGGGTATATGGGAACTTGTACAATCTTTACAAGTCCTCTATAAGTCTAAAATTATTTCAAAAAAGAAAGAAAAAATGTAGGGAGAGCATTTGATGAAATAGCCTGAAGGAAAGATGAAGAATCCTCTATACTATAAGGGACACTTTAGACTGTGAGTGAGACTTGTGGAAGAACATTTTGCATACCACCTGGGCACTCCTGTAACCCACTAGTCTTTGGACTATAATTTGAGAATTACTGTAATAGGGTCGTCTGACCCAACTCATTTAAAGACATCCTATTTTTAGGGATATTGTTTAACTCTTTCTTTAAAATTGCTTTAAAAAGCAATCTATGCTTTTACAAACTTTTTTTTTTTTTTTTTTGAGACAGCGTCTCACCCAGGCAGGAGTATAATGGTGCAATCTTGGCTCACTGCAACCTCTGCCTCCTGGGTTCAAGTGATTCTTCTGCCTCAGCCTCCCGAGTAGCTGGGACTACAGGCACATGCCACCATGCCTGGCTACTTTTTTTGTATCTTTAGTAGAGACAGGGTTTCACCATGTTGGCCAGGCTGGTCTCGAACTCCTGACCTTGTGATCCACCCGCCTCTGCCTCCCAAAGTGCTGGGACTACAGGCGTGAGCCACTGTGCCCAGCCTACAAGCCATTTTTAAAAGATAATGATTTCATCCTTCTAAGAGAGGTATGAAGTTTTTTTTCTCCTTGCTTTTATGGACTGTGATCATTGGGGGAGAAGGGTTGCAAACTGGTGGTCCCTCTTCTGATTCCAGTTGTTTTTAGCTACACAGCTTTCAGCTTTTTTCATTTTTAAAAGGTAGATATGTAGAGAGGCATGAACACTCCAGTTCTCTTTTGCTTATGCCAAGCTACTTTGCACACTTACATTATTTGATTGGCCCTGAAGGCACGTAAGTTTTTTAGCCCAGGTGAATGTAATAAATTACATGTGATTTGGGGTGTTTATTCACTATTCTCTAGTCATAGCTCTTTTCTAGTCCGACAAAACTTTCTAATCCTGTCAGTGTGGTTCCTTAGATTCCTCTTTGGAGTTATGGCCTTAGATTTGCTTTTTAATGACTTTGCTATGTTTGTCTTGCAGCATTTTTGGGTAGACTATGGGTTGCCACAAGAGAACTCCACCCCACCCCCAAAACACACGCACATAGAATTTGTTTAGCCAGAATACACAAACTGACCAGAAGCCAGGTGGCCTGTCTCAGTGCAGGATTGGGTGGCTCCCAAGGGTGCCCATTTGGGAGATGTCAAATGGAGGATCTCACCAGATCAGAGAAACTCATTTGTGCTACACCATACTCCTTTTGTACCAGAAGCTTACAAGACTGAGGGAAATACTCCAATCACTTTGCTTAATACTTCCTAGAAGGGAATTCTTACCAACATCAGACTCTCCTAGTTCTTGAACCCAAACAGCCTGACAAGGCTATATCCTCGCCTGAAACAGAAAGCTGAGTCAGACTCCAGAAGCTGGTAGCTGAGCAGAGTCTCTGCCTCCAACTTTCTAGTGTGCTAGAAAGCTGAAACCCACAGTGGCTTATCACTAGGGTTGTCAGAATTAGCCATGGAGCCTTAAAGATACACATATGCCAAGACCCTCCTGTAGCAACTTGAAAGCATCTATATTTTCCCTAAAACTCCATAGGGTTTTTGATACACAACCTCAAATGGACGTTCAGGCTGCAAGAAACTTTAGCTAACATATTTTTAAAATTTCTCTTAATATTCCTTTTTTTGTTCACAAATTTATGACTATTCCACTTAAGGCACTAATGGAGGCAGTTAAGGCACTAATAACTTCACAATGGGGGAAGTTCCCAGCACAGTGACTAGAACATAGTAAGCTCTCCATAACTGCTCATCTCCTTCCTTTCCTCCTCCTACTTCATTTGGACCTTATTTTGATCTGCTGTTTCCTTCCCCTACAAGCTGAGGTCATAGCCTCCCCACTGCATTATACTTAATATTGATCAGGTGTTTTGATGAGCACTGTGTTTAGCTTGAGTGCCACAAATAAAGTGCCTTTTGAAGAATGATGTGAAATTACAAAGAATAGAAGCTAGTTTGGGTGACAGAATTAGGTCCCAGATGTCAGGGCAAAATGATGGGCTGATTCTAATATGAAACATAATAGGGCTAAATGTAAGGTCTTGTAATGGGGTCTAGGAAATTAACTGTGTGAGTGCAGGTCAGGGGAGGTGTGTGGCTTGGTAGCTGCAAATATAAAAAGTACTAGGGAGTTGAAAATGATAGTTGTATGGCTTAGGGCACAGATTCAGTTGCTGTCACAAAGACCTAATAGAACAATGGCTTAAATAAGCTAAACGTTTATTTCCCTCTCATAGATTGAGAATAAACAGTATGGGGTGAAATGGCATCACCAGGGATAAGATCCTTCTATCTTGTTGCTCTGCACCACTCATCCACATGGCTATCAGGTCCACATTTCAGCCAATGGCAAAAGGAAAAAGGAAGGGAAGGCATGATCCTTCCCTTTAAGAGTATGGCTGGGAAATTATACATTTCATATCTGCTTACATCCCATTGGCTAGAACCTGTCCTTCTGGCCACACCTTCCTATAAAGGGGCTGGGAAATGTAGTCTTTGGCTGGGTAGCCATGTTCCTAGCTAAGAATTTTATTACTAAGAAGGGGAGAGGGGAATAGATACTGACAGAAATATTTGCAACCTTACAGTTAAGACAGTATATACAGTCATGCAATTTGATTACGAAAAAGTTTTGGGCAATATTCTACTGCATTGATACAAGAGCAGTATCTTCCAGAACAGGAGTTGGCAAGCTTTTGCTGAAAAGGACCAGATAGTGAATACACCTGACCCTTGAACAACATGAGCTTGAACTGTACGGGTCCACTGTATGCAGATTTTCTCATGCCTCTGCCACCCCTGAGATAGCAAGACCAACTCTTCCTCTTCTTCCTCCTCCTCAGCCTACTCAATGTGAAGACCACAAGGATGAAGACCTTTATGATGATTCACTTCTACTTAATAAACAGTAAATATGTTTTCTCTTATGATTTCTCTTAATATTTTCTAGCTTGTCAGTATACAATATATAATACATATAACGTACAAAATGTGTGCTGACTGTTTATGGTATCACTGAGGCTTCCAGTCAGTAGTAGGCTATTAGTAGTTAAGTTTTGAGGGAGTCAAAAGTTATACATGAAATTTTGACTGCATGAGAAGCCAGAGCCCCAACCCCTGAATTGTTCAGGGTCAGTTGTATTTTAGGCTTTGCAAGCCATGTATAGTCTCTGTCATACATTGTTTTCTGGTTTTTTGTTTGTTTTGTTTTGTTTTTACAGTTCTTTAAAAATGTCAAATCCATTCTTAGCTTACAGACTATAAAAATTAGGGGGCACCAAGGGCTGTAGTTCGCAGACCCCTGTTCTAGAACAAGCATGGTGGTGAGTCTGGAGTCACATCTTAAGATGCACGAGAATGTGTTCAGGGGAGGTGGCCAGGTTAGGGAAGGGACTCCAGGTGAATTTCTAAGAACAATAATGATTGGAGCCATTGGTTACTTTTAGTCTAGAGAAGCTCAGACTCTTAATGACCTGATCAATGGCTTCAGATATTTGAAGGACATTCAGGTGGTTTGGAGATACCCTTGTTTTGTATGTACCCAAAGAGAAGAACAAAAATCAGTGAGAAAAAGTTCTGGAACAGAGACTGCAGCTGCATAAGGACTTTCTCATGATCACTTATCATTTATGGAACCCTTATTCCCAGGCACTGTTCTAAGCACTCTACATAGATGGTCTCACTTTATCTTCAACAACCCCAGTGGGTAGGTACCTTTCTTACCTCTACTTAATAGATGGGAAAAAGTCAGCATTAGGAGGTTATATAACTTGCCCAAGGACATTTTGCTGCTAAGTGGTAGGGCCATAACAACTCCAACTCCCACACCTCCTCGCATGTGACTTATGAGGTAAGATATATAAATAATTTAGCAGCGCCAGGCACATAGCAAGTTTTGTTTTGTTGGCAATAATAATATAGTCCCTAGGAAGTATATGTTTCTCATCATGGTGGTTGTAGTTTTCTACGGCTGCCATAACAAATGACCACAAACTCGGTTATTTAAAACAACCCATTTCTCTGCTTATAGTTTTAGAGGCCAGAAATCCAAAATCAGGGTGTTGATAGGGCTATGTTCCCTCCGGAGGCTCAGGGGAGAATCCATTCCTACCTCTTTCTGCTTCTGGTGGCCTCTGGCATTCCTTGACTTGTGGCTGCATCACTCCAATCTCAGCCTCTGTGGTCACGTTGCCCTGTAGCCCATCTCCTACCTTGGTCCTACAAGGATACTTGTGATTTCATTTAGGGCCCTCCTGGATAATCCAGGATCTCTCCTCATCTCAAGATCATTAACGTAATCACATCTTTTGCCATATAAGGTGAAATTCACAGTTTCCAGGGATTAGCGGGTAGATATCTATGGGGGCCAGTAATTAGCCTATCACAGTGGTATCTAAGCATAGACTGGATGACCACGTGATTTTCTTTCCACTATTAGAAAAAAAAGTCATAGAATTCTATGATTTACAGTATTGGTCAGTCATAACACCTGTCTTTTCCTTGTGGAATTTTTGTATATGTGAAAATAGTATTTTAAAAGCCTTATTTTATTTTTAATTGACAGATAACACTTGTATATATTTATGGGGTGCAATGTAATGTATCAATACATGCATAATATACATTATGAAATGACTAAATCAGGCTAATTAGCATATTAATCACCTCAGATATTTATCCTTTCTTTGTGGAAAGAACATTTAAAATCTTCTCCTTTAGTTACTTTGAAATATACAGGACACTATTATTAACTGTAGTCACCATGCTGTACAGTAGGGTACCAGAACTTATTCCACCTATATGACTGAAACTTTGCTCCCATTGGCCAATGTTGCTCCTTTCCCTTCCCCCCAGCCACCTCCCCCAGCCTCTGGTACCACTATTCTACTCTCTACTCCTATCAGTTTGACTTTTTAAGATTCCATTTATAAGTAAGCTCACACAGGCTCACTCTGTGCCTGGCTTAATTCACATAACATAATGTCCTCTAGGTTTATCCATGTTTTCACAAATGGCAGAATTTCCTATATGAAAATAGAATATATTTTTAACAAGATATCAGTTAGAAGTAAAACTTTTTTTTTTCAGATACATAGCCACAGTCCAACACTATTTATTGAGTAACACATTGTTTCCTCCACTGATTTAAAATTCAATTTTTATTACTTAACTACCATGTAATAACCATTATAGCTAAATTTGTTTCTTGACTTCCATCAATCCACTTTGTAGGTTTCTGCATTTGTACTGTGCCATTTTGTTTACTGTAGCATTAAAGTATATATTTCTAACTGATGAATTGTCCTCCTTTATTATTCTTTGTCAATTTTTTTGATCAATGACTCTTTTACTGTTTTTGTTTTGTCACCATCTATTTCAACTTAAAAAAAATCCTTATTATCATTTTAATGTGGTCTTGGGAAGAAGAGAAAAAAAGATGGAATTATTGATCTGCCATAACAATCCTCCCTCTTTTCTTTTCCTTTTATTTTTTCTTTCTCTTTCTCCTTCCTTCCTTCCTTCCTTCCTTCCTTCCTTCCTTCCTTCCTTCCTTCCTTCCTTCCTTC
>NC_045434.1:180467641-180501467 GCF_002776525.5 Piliocolobus tephrosceles
TTCCTTCCTTCCTTCCTTCCTTCCTTCCTTCCTTCCTTCCTTCCTTCTTCTCCTTCCTTCCCTCCTTCCTTCCTTCCTTCCTTCTTTTTTAGTGACTTTACCTGTTTCCACTGAGATTTTCTATTTTTTTGTTTTAATTATATAGAAGGTTAATTCCAGGCACATACATGTAAGAGATAGATATACATATGAATTCAAATCTGGAATAAATGTACATATATTCTTATCTTTCAAGACTTCTAACAATTAAATTTTACAACTATATTCTCAGTTATTTTCATATTTAACCACATATTTTATTGGCTTTATTCGTTACATTTTTTATATAACATATCTTCTCCTTTCTTGAATTCGTTATCCTGCCTTGTTTTTTTCCTCAGCTGGAAGAGATCTTCATGTAACCTTAAATTTTTTTTAATAAAGGGTGTTTGGGTGATATAATTTCTGTGTCTTTGAACATACCTGTCTTTTGTCATTGCATAAGAGAAATTACAGTTTGGCAGCTGACAGAATTCTTAAATTGCGATAACGTTCCCTTAGAATTCTACAGAAATTGTACCAGTGTCTTTTAGCATAGTGTTACAGATGAGAAGTATGATATCAGTCTGATTTTCTTTCCTTTTAAGCAACCTAATTTTTCTCCTTTATGAGGAAGTTTGTCATTGTCTTTGCTCTTGGAGTATCAGAGTACATCTGGAAGTGTGTATTCTTTCAGTAGTCCTGCTGCCTAGCACAGCATTTGATCTAAGGCCTAAAGACTTTCTTCAGGTTAAGGAAATGTTCTTCTGCTATTTCCTTGATTATTGTTTTCTTCTGTCTTCTTTATTGATGATGTCTCCATCTGGAACTCTTATTAGACTAATATTGATTGGATATTCTGGATCTCTCTGTTATATCTTATGTTTTATCTGATTATTTAAATCTCTTGTGTGTGTGGTGTGTGTGCACTTTTTTGGGAGGGGCAGTGGCATTTCAAAAGGAGCTGATATCCTGCCCCTATTCAACCTTTGGCTTCTATTATATTTGGAACAAACCTGTCACTTTCCAAAGAAGCTGTGGACCTATTTCTGTGTCCAGCCATTCTGTGTGGAGAAACTGACCATATTCCTGATGTCCCTTAATTTGCCTTTAAACTGCTGCCTATGATTCTCCTCCAATCCTGATTCTCTGAGTTGGGGATTTTCCAAGACTGTTTTCTGGAAACCTGTACACTTACTTCTTAGGGGTCTGTACTAGTCTGTTCTCACGCTGCTAATAAAGACATATCTGAGACCAGGCAATTTATAAAGAAAAAGAGGTTTAATGGACTCACAGTTTCACATGGCTGGAGAGGCCACACAATCATGGCAGAGGTGATGGAGGAGCAGAGGCATGTCTTACATGGTGGCAGGCAAGAGAGCGTGTGCAAGGGAACTGCCCTTTATAAAACCATCAGATCTCATGAGACTTACTCACTATCACAAGAACAGCATGGGAAAAACCTACCCCCATGATTCAATTACCTCCCACCAGGTCCTTCCCACAACATGTGGGGATTATGGGAACTACAATTCAAGGTGAGATTTGGGTGGGGACACAGCCAACCCATATCAGGGTCTTTGCAGAATCATGAGCTTATCAGTACTAATTAGTTTTTCCTCCCATGTCCCATCTACTTTGTATCTTCCCATATTATTCAAAATGTCTGCTTTATTGATGGCATCTTTCCCTGGTTCCCAGCATTGCCAGTCATGTTTTGGTCATGTAAATCGTTTTTGGGGGTAAGGAATGAAAGGGAGTAAATATATGAGCCCAATTTACCATTCCCCAAACCAAAAGCCCCGATGTGGAAATAGTGGAGAGTTCTGACACATCATATGGATAGCTGGACCAAATGACCTTCCAGCCTCATCTAACTCTGGGAGGCTTTTTCTTTAAAGCAGCATAATTAAAGGGTTGAGAAACAACTTTTACTGAAAAGGCCAGAGAGATAGAGTTTAGTTTACTCAGGAGAACAGAATAAGGTGAGACTGAAATGGTGAGTCACACTAAGCCTGCTGAAGATACAGCAGGAGGAACTAAGATTAAATTACAGCTGAAGTGATTCATATTGGTCACTACAAAGATCATTTAACCCTTAAAAAGTTGTGTGGCATCATGATACATTGCAAAGCCAAGTCACAAAGCCTCATTTTCTGGAGCTGTTCTCTTTAAAGGTAAGAGGATGGACTCGAATCACCTTCTGAATTATCTGACAGCCGTGTGACATGATTATACCTTGGTGCCTGAGATGTTAGTTGGGAAATAAACAACAGCATCTAGTAAACTCTCCTGGGGGGGAAAAAAAATCCTGTTTTCACCCAGTCTTACTGATTTTTTTTTTTTTTTTTTTTTAGTGTGAAGAGAGAATGTTTTGTCAAAAACAAGTTCTCCAAATTTGTAAACCTGATTGGACACATCTTTAGTTTCTTCTCAAACATGCTGGGAAAAATAGGAATGTCACTGAGACTCCTTCATCCCCTTGCAGCCCCTATTCCCTGGGGCTGGGTAGAGGGCTAAGCAGAGGGCAGGGGCTGGACCAGGGAGAGAGTGACAGGCTCTCTGTGGTAGGTCTGTGCCTTGTCACAGAGCCTCCTGGGCTCAGGTCTGTGGTGGCCGCAGGAGAGCCAGCTCCACGCTGTGTGGCTGGTGACATTTCCGGCTGCCAGGGCCCAGCCAATCAGTGATGGACCCAGCTTGCTTGGGCGATGACACATGAAATATGATAATTTTCTGCCAAACGGCTGGAAGAGGGGAAGGAAGAGAGTGTGTGTGTGTAGCTGGGAGGGGTCCACACAGGAGCGCCTGTGATGAGGTGGGAGGGTGACAGTGCACTTGCTTTCACGGTTTGCCTGGCAGGACTAGGCAAGGGAGGGAATGTGATGCTGGAGCGGCGGTAGGAGCGCCCCTGTAGTTCCTGAGGTGAGCCACTGCCACTGCTCTTAGGCGGGAACCAGCGGAGAAGCAGACAGCGCCATGCTGGAGCTCTGGGGCTGGGGTGAAAAAAAGAAACTGTCAAAGGCATTTGCCTTCTTATCACACATGAGCAAGGTTAGGACTCTTGTTTCTTCTCAGTGCTGCCTCTTTAAAAGCCAGAACAAAACTGCAGTAAACACCATCTCACATGAGCAAGGTTAGGACTCTTGTTTCTTCTCAGTGCTGCCTCTTTAAAAGCCAGAACAAAACTGCAGTAAACACCATCTGGGTGGCTAAAGTACTCGAAGAATAATTTTTTTTCAAAAAAATTTAGGCTGGAGGTTGTCTCTCCCCCTATCTTGTTTTTCTACCTCCATACCTTAAAAGTGAAAAACAAAACAACAGAACTCAATGACAAAATCTCGAAGAAGGGCCTAAGTCTGAATCGTAAAGACTGTAACTAAGGTTCAGGTGGTAGTTCTGATTACTGATTCTGGTTGAAAGAAAGTGTGTCTTGGAATGCAATGTGGCTCTGGATTATGTTCGAGTTTAGCAATAATGGCAGAGCTATTCTTTGGTTTGTGGACATGGACCCTGAGCCTGCAGAGCAAGGCAGGGCAGGGCAAGGAGTGCCTATGTTGAGCTCTCAGGTGCAGAGGCCCCACTCCCTTCAGCCACTGTTGAGGCTCCCCGGCCCCTGATCAGCCAGAGGCTGATGAGGTGTGACACGCCTGCTGACAAGAGTGCCCTGTCTCGTCTGACCCGTGAACATGGGTGTTCAGAAGTGAAGGATCATAGTGTTTACATAACATGCCGATTAGTCACTGAGAAGCTCATCACTGCAATAAATATTTATGGCTTGCATTTGCATTTTTTCTCTCTCTCCATGTATATATGTATAATATATGTGCATATATTATACATATATGTTTTTTAAAAAGCACCAATAAATGAAATCCTTATCACTGCGTGCAAACCTACTGTGGCTTTAGGCATGGGACTGGCTTCCTGCGCTGGGAGTGACAGCTATTCCGAAGTGATAATTGGTGTACTGTGTCTTTAAAAGGTTAAAACCCCTTTCAAAAAAGGTCTGGACTCCTAGTGGAAAAGACAAGCGAGGCATGGGTTGGCTCTGGATTCAGAAAACAGCTGCTGATTAGATTCTGTGTCTGCGGGCTGAATTTATTCCGTGTTTTTCAGCAGCAGGAATTCAAGAGGGATGCTTCTGTTTGGGTTTCTGATCGTGATTTATATTTATTCAGAGGAATAACAGAGGGTGGATCTGTCCCCGGCGCGAGCATGCTCACAACCAGCCGACTCTCCCATTATCCAACTGCCTAGTTTGGTGCTTCAATGTACATGGCTATTCCGTGTGCATATGTGTGTATACAAACACGCATGCATGCCTGGATGGACATACGTTTGCACAGGTTATTTTTTAAGGACAGTTCTTTCAATAAGGTCTTTACCCCTTACTTGAAACAGGTGTTCATGAAAAAAATGCACAAAATCCTGCCTGGCCGGAATAATTCATGAAGAAGGGGCTGGATCCGTGGGTCAGAGAACACAGGACCAGTTTGCCATCCCAAGGCCGAAGGTAGGGGACTCTGGGTTTTTATTCGGCAGATGGATTCCTTGCGCTGTATTTTACCTTGTGATTGTGTTTTTGCCTGCGGCCGCACCGAGAAGCAAAATAACAAGCTGCGATTCCATTTTGTGGCTGCCTTTCTTAGGCAAGGTGTCCGGCTGCCAAGGCGCAGGGGCTGGCCGGGTGGGCTGCGCGTGGCGGCCGGTGCCCCCGGTGGGCTGAGCGCGCTGCTCGGCCTGGTGCTGGGGAGCGGCGCGAGCCTCAAGTGACCCCCGCGCGTCAATCACAGGCAGCGGCGGCAGCGGCGGCAGGGCTGTAACCCTGTGCGCGCCGTGCGCTCCAGCGCTGCTTGCAGCAAGCTCTGCTGGGCTCTGCACTCCCACACTGGCGGGCCGGCTCCCGAGGAGCCTGGGCTGGGGGGCACAGGCATCGCGTCCCGTGGCACCTGCGTTTTTTTGTGTTGCCTTGGCTGCTGCTCCGGGATTGTTTAGGCGGACTCCAGTAGCCTGCTTGGTTGAGAATGAGATTGGTATGATGCTGGCTGCTGAGACAGAAGGGATAGCTTTCTCTTCCCCACTTAATCCTAGCCCCCTGAAAATATTCCTAAAGCAAAATCATCTCCCAACCCCCAACCCGACCCAACCAAACCGAAACCAAACTCCTATTCTATTGGGGATTCTTGCCTCCCTGCTAGCAGAGAGAGTGTCCCCTCCAAGTTATGCCCCACATTTTACCGTCTTTTAAATGGAAACACTGATGGTGCCGAATGGTCCCTGATGATATTGTCCAGGCTGCTGAGGACTCTTGAGTGTGGCAGTCCCCCTGAACCCGCGTAGATTGGATAGAGAGTGGTGGTGCAGAGGAACTTGGAGGCCCAGCATTGGTTTCCTTTAACGTAGCTGGTTTGGTTTCTGTTGCAGGTCAGAAATATTTCTGTGGCTAGGCCCTTCCTTAACTTTGGGGGCAGTGGTTGCAGGAGGAGGTTCTGCAGGTCAGGTCGCTGGGTGAGCAGCACCCTGGCCCTCTTTCTGGTATACCTTGACATTTCTAGTAGCCCTTGGCATTGTAACCACAGCAACCAGGTGCCCACTAGCTACCTGGAATGCTTGGGTTTTGTTAACTCTGGTGTGCATTTTGGGTGTTGTGGGGGGAGGGAAGAGGAAGAATGAGGTGTTTGCTGAACTGATCTGCATGTCAGTGTTCTCCAGCCCCTGTTTGTGTGATTATGTAATGATCAGACGTGTGCCCAAACAGCTCCCCGCCATCTCCTGGCTCTCCCCCAGACTGAAGAAATTGGGTGCTACAGTTGTTTAAGATATCTTTATGTAATTATGTGGGTGCTGGGGGCAGGGAGAGAGTGGGGGCAAGGAGGAATAATTCGAGCCACTTAAATGTGAAGAACACAGGTCAATGATCCTGTGTCCCTCTGAGGATGGTGTGGTATTAGCTCTGGGTCAGTGTTGATCTGAAGACCCTCCCGTATCTCTTTCAGCCAGTAATTGCTTATCTGAACTTTCATTTGGTAATTTCCCACCGCTTGCACCCTGGAGACAGTTGGACCCAGGAGAAGGACCCCTGCAGGGACTACAGTTTCCCAATTCCAGGCAGAAAATGAATCCTGAAGCCAGGGTAACCGGCCAGGTCCCAGCTGTTCTTCAATGGTCCCGCTGAGCAGCCAGTGTGGGGAGGAGTTCCTGTTCATCAAGGTGTCACTTGTGCTCTGGGGTTGGGCTATATACTGTGGGGCTGAAGAGTAGACCTCAGATGCTGTCTGAGCTGTTTGAGATAAGCCCTTTAAAGTTGTGATGGCTTGCAGAGGCTGGAGGCCCTTTACATCCTTGCATTTAAAGATTGTGGGAATTTTTTGCAAGGAAGGAGAACAGCTGCAGGCAGGAGGAGAGGGTGTGTGTGACACTTAGCTCTCTCTGCTTCCTCCCCTCTCAGTCTAGTTAAGGCATCCACAGGATACAGAATTGTTAAAAGGGACTCTCCTGTCACACCCCTGAGCACCTCAGCCTGGGGCTATTGGGTAGATTTGTTAATTTGATGGCAAAGTCTGGGCCCTTAAAGCTAAGATTGTTTTTTTGCCCTCAACACCCCAGTGGGTTTGCTTTGAGGGCCAACTACTACTGTGAACTCTGTGGCAGTGGATCAAGATGTGCTCAACTGGCACTATTGTTGAGCTGTCTCCGCCCATTGTGCTTTAGTGGCAGCCACCCTCCTTGGAGTGGAGAAGTGTGTGCTGCCTTTGGGCCCTTGCCAAGTGAGCCATTGAGACATCTAGTGTGTGAAAGGTACAGGCAAGAGGAAGATGCATTTAGTCTGCAGTCCTGGCAGGTTCTAGGACCCGACTTGATGAAAGATAACATTAAGAAAGCTGTTTGACAACTGGATAGCATTTAACTTGTCTCTCACTCCCTACTCTGTGAGTTCCCCGATGTCTTTAAGGCTCTTTTCTGCCCTCCATGCTGAAAGCATGACATGCTGTTCTCCATCCTGTTTCCTGGGGAGTCAAAGTATATTTACAGATCTGCAGATGCACTGGGCGGGCAGGCTGGAAAACACTGGCTGTCTCAACAGGCAGCACTGGCATTCTGGGTCAGACTTGGCCAAAGCCCGTGACCAATTTTCTTCCTTATCAGTAAAGTAGGTGTAACCATCATAACCTTACTAAGACCACTGAACTATGTTGTGAAGAAAAATGAGATACATTTAGTGACATGTGCACTGTAGTTGATGGGTACTAGGATAATACCACAACAATTTGGAACTCACATTTACATAATTGCACTTATCCAGTTGGGACCTAGATGGCAAATCAAAAGAAAGGTCATAAGTCCATGAGCTACAGTTCATGAATTTTGATCACTGGGGGAAATTTTATACCCTCTTTCAGGCCTTTACATTTACTTCAAGTTTTAAGAGGCTTGGTTATTAGTTTGTCAAATGCACCTAGCAAATTGGAAGCAACTGATACTGTACTGTGCAAGGATTATTAAAGGTCTTTTATCAAGTATCAGTAAGAAGTAAGAGTAACACAAGAAACAGGAAAGTTTAAAAAAATGTAAAAGGCCCAAGAATTCAAGGCATGGCATTCTAGAGCTAATATGAGTGTTTAATGTAAGCAATTCAGTGAAATTTTATGTATTTTGATGGATCTTTGGTATTCCGTTTTATAACATAATAACTGATGCTCACAGTGACCCACATGTATCCATAGAAGTTCAGATTATATTTTGTTCATCCAATTTAAAAAGACATGACAGTTTTGAAGTATCCCCAAATGATTTTTTCGCCTGATTCTTAGAGAAAAAACTGCAGCTATCCATGATAATGGCACCTGCGAGGTTTCTGGATAGCCGGTGGCTTACTGGTCAAAATTGTATTACAACTATAAAGCCCTGCTGTTGAAATTGAGAACTTTATGATCTTTTGTTAGAATTTATCAGGGAACTACTATGCTACTGTTATTATTAGTGGTTATGTTCTAACATTTGATGCTAAAGAAAATACTCCTGAACCTCAACCTGTCTTGTGATGATCAGGAAACACACTCAGAGTTCTTCCAACTTGATGACTTTAATTCTGGAGTTGGAAGAGACCTGATGATGGAGAAGATGCAGCAGGAGAGGTAGACCCTAGTGCCATCTGTTTCGTACATCTGTGTAGCAAATGTAGACTTGCCACCTTCCGGATGTTGTTCAAGCTGTCATGGCCACACCTTTATGCTAAGCAATGGTGTTTTTCAGTTCAGACGTCGTGCTGAAAACTGGAAGGTAGCTGAGATACACGAGCAGTGCTAAACTTGGCCTGACCCTCTGACAATGTGCTCAGTTAAAATTTGCTCCAAAACAAAGGCAAGAGGAAAAACAAAAGTAGGGGAAAATAAATGTAGATACTTTTAAAATAGTATTTTAAAAATTCAGTACATATGTGGAAAATGAGAGGACCTAATTAAAAGTAATGGAAGAGTATTTCTCAGTTTCTAGATGCACAGACATTCACTGTTTTGGTAACTTACTTGAAAAATTCTTTAACTAAAAGAAACTGTCAGTAACAGGTTATTGAATATAATTGCAAATACTCAGAACTCTCCAAGGGTTCCCTGTATCTAATTGTAATATGATGGAGAAAAGGGTATTCCCTGAAATCCCAGGGGGCTTGGAAGGCAGAGGAGGTGGGGTGTGGTGGTGGGAACTGACTGAACCACACTATCCAGAGGGCTGCCCAGTTGGGAGGCTTCACCTCCAACCTGTTGGGAGGTTGGAAATAAGTGCTTGGGAGGCGGGACAATGATGGAAGTGGTGACTTCATGACTGATGGGACTCCCCTCCTCATTACTAACTGTTTTTGATATGCCAGGTGCAGCTGGAATTCTTGTAGATAAAGGGGGAAGCTTTATATCTAAATATGAAGTAGGGGTGATCTGAAAATGCCCTTCAGATTTGGGGAACAAAGCCAGGGAGAAGCATAGGGAAGCTAGTCTCAGAAATCTTGAGATCTCTGATTATCGGTGGACCCTTGCATTGGGGTTTGGGTTCAACTTTTTAAAAATGTGTTATGTATGAATAACTGAGATCCAAAGAAAAGCTAATAAACAAATAGTAGAAGGATATGGAAAAAATAAAAGCAGTGTTATAAATACACGATGTGCTCTGCCGAATCTCAGTCACCAGTTTTAGTCTATTGAGTCATTCATTGGACTTCCAGGCTTAGCATTAGATGTTGAAACTATCTTAAGATCAGAGGAGCTGGATACAGTGGCTCATACCTGTAATGCCGGCTACTCAGGAGGCTGACACAGGAGGATCACTTGAACCCAGGAGTTTGAGATCAGCCTGGGCAATGTAGCAAGACCCTGTCTTAAAAAAAAATAAAAGTAAAATTATCTGGACATGGTGGCTCACACCTGTAAATTCTAACTACTCAGGAGACAGAGGCAGGAGGATCTCTTGAGCCCAGGAGTTTGAGCCTACCATGGGCTATGATCACATCACTATACTCCAGCCTGGACTATAGAGCAAAGACGTCTCTTAAAAACAAAAAGATCAGAGATGCCCTGATAAACATGAACTGATTTAATTTAAATAGAAGAAGAATTTTGAAATCCTCCTCCATCAAAATTCTATACAGTAGAACCTTGACATTCTCAGTGGATACATCTCAAGCCCTTGGCAAATCCCCAAGTTTGCAACTGCAGAAATACTTGCATAGGCTCTTGACTTCCTCCTGAATCAGGTTTCAGTCCAGAGTGAAGAGGTTCCTATGACTATTCACAGGCTACCAATTATTTGCCTTTTCAACTTGCATTCAAGGAAATTAAGTTTCTTTCACCTCCAGAGTTTCTGTTTCCCTGGTGGCATCTTGGGATGGGGGAACTGGGCCTTTGAGAAGGTTCCCTCTCTAGCTAAGTGACTTGTTCTTTTCTGTGGCTTTGCAACATACAGTTCACATTTGTGCTCCAGAGAAAAGACAAATTGCCATGTGGTGTGGCTATTAGGGGTTGTTCACAAATAACTGAAAAAGTGATGAATCTACAAGCATCTGCTTGGTTTGCTAAAAAATTGCACATGCGTGCAGCCCCTCAAACTCTCCCCAATTCCCTGGCCCTCAGTATACACTTAATACAGTGTTAGAAACTTCCCCTGACTGTCAGCAAATCTTGATGAGGGGAATTGGGGATCGCACAGCTGAAGCGTCTGGTAAAGAACTTAAAATGAGAGCATCACCACTGAAATCTTAGCAAGAGAAGCAGAATGTAGTCATTTGCTCCATGCCCTCATTTTGAAGATTTCAAAATTTGAGAAAAAAACCCACTATGATTATGATTGTATTAAATAAAGGAGCCAGAGCATAATGTACCCTGGAGGTTGGGCCTTGCTGTACCTTGCTGGAAAGATTCTCACAAGAATGTTTTGGAGTGGTTTGGGGAGAAGCTCATAGAATTTTAAGTGGGTTTGGAGCACACCAATTACAATTGAGGACGGCATCTTTGCCCAGCAACTAGAAAAGATATGGCAGGAACTGCAGCAATTTGATATGAGTTTCTTATTAAAATTTGTGTTGTGACCATCTTTTGAAATAACTTTAATGAAATAGCCCCTAGATGCAAATGAATGCTTATAAACTGTGTAGAAAGGTCTAAAGAATAACATTATGACCAACACTTATATACTCACCAGTTGATTTGAGAAAAAGAATGTTACCTGAACCTTTGACGTCCCCTGTGTACCTCCCTCCACCCCATCCCTTCCCTCTCTTCTCAGGGATTACCATCTTCTGGACATTTCTTTTTTTTTTTTTTTTTTTTTTTTTTTTTTTTTTTGAGACGGAGTCTCGCTCTGTCGCCCAAGCTGGAGTGCAGTGGCCGGATCTCAGCTCACTGCAAGCTCCTTTTATTCCCCTATGCTTTTCTTTATTGTCTTATCCTCCTGCATTTGTATCCCTAAACAATATATTGTGTAGTTGTTTGTGTTTGTGAACTTCATATAAATGGAATCACACTGTTTTATTCTTTTGTTCTTAATGCTCGCATTTAGTCCATGCACACCATACCAGTAAGGCTCACTGGTTGACAAACAACTAAACTATTTCCATATTAGTTGGTAAGTTGCTGCTTACCTGATCCTTCCCAGGTGCTCCTATGGTACTTCTCCAAGTCCGCCCCTTTCTAAAGGGATTACATCTGGCATAGCAGGGGGTCTTGGGTACCAGCTCTGGCACTAGGGCAGGGACTTCATTTGATTGGACACTGTGCCAACTGGTTGTTAAATGTTTCGTCCTGGATTCATTCACATTGTTGGGTGTAGCTGAAATTTTTTCATTTTGCTGAACCATAATATTCCACTGAATGAATATATGGCAGTTGATATGTCTATTCTATTATTAATGAACACTAGCTTATTTCCAGTATTTTGCTATTATAAATAGTGCTACTGTAAACATTTTTTTTTTCAAGTTCCCTGCTAAGTATGTGTGTAAGTTTACTTAGGGAATACACATAGTAGTAAAATTACTGGTCATAGACTATGGGCATTTTCAATGCTGCTAGGATAGTTCAGAATTTCTATTGTGTCATATGAGTTTCACTTTAATCAAAAATTAATTTACAATGTGTTTAACCAATATCTATATCCAGCTGCAATTGCTCCTACTGCTCTCTAATCTTGCAAACACTTTATATTTTGTAGGATATTGTCAAAAAATTTTGCCAGTCTTATGGATGTGTAACAGTATCTAATCTGGTTTCAATTTATATATGTTTGATTACTAAAGAGGGTCAGTATCTTTTCATAAACTGTTGACCTTTTGGATTTTCTTTTTTTGTGAAGTACCTCTTTAAGCCTTCTGACCATTTATTTGAAAATTGGGTAGTTTACATCTTTCTTATTTATTTGTAGGAGTTCTTTATATATGCAGAAGACTATTTCTCTGTGTTGCCAAAATACCTTCTCCTTATTTGTGATATTTTGTTCACCATCTTTTTTAGTATCTTTACAGTGGCAGAAATTCTTAATTTCAATGTAATAAAATTTATCAATCTTTCTTTTATCATTGAACATTTTGTGTCTTTTGAAGGACATCCTTAAGAACAATTCTTATATTGTCTTCTAAACATTTAAGCTTTGCCTTTCATGTTCAACATTTTCCCTTGAGAATGATGATTTTTATGGATTTGATATTCCTTATCATGATGAGGAACTACTATTCTGTATTTGCAAAGAGCTTTTTTGTCTTTCAAATTATATACATGGAGGTTTATTAAATACTTCCTCTGTATTTATTGAGAAGATTTATATAATTTTTTCTTTAATTTGTTAATATCTGGTAAACTAATTTTCCAAAGTTAACTTAACCTTGCTTTCCAAGAATAAACCTGACTTGGTTGTAATGGGTTCATTTCTTATACTTTGCTAGGTTTTTTTGCTAATAAAATTTAGAAGTTTTATATCTATCTTCATGAGTGTGTTGTACTATAATTTTCACTCCTTATGTTATCCTTGGCAGGGTTTTGTATCATGGTTTTGCTGAATTTGTAAAGTAAGTTATAAAAGGTTTCCTCTTTATCTGTTCTCAAAAAAAGATTATGTGAGGCTGGAATTCTTTCTTTCCTGAAGACTTTTAACCTCTGATTCAATTTCTTCAATAGATAGTGGGTATTCAAGTTTTAATTTTTTTCTTGAATCAATATCGGTAAATTAGATTTTTCTAGAAATTTATCCATTTTATCTGAGTTTTCAAAATTTTTACCATGAAGTTACTTATAAGATGTTATTTTTTGATGTTCTGTAGGATCTGTGGTTATGTCCCCTTTTCATTTGTAGTACCTTCTATAATTTTGTTAGTCTTTTAATAATTTTCTCAATGTTATTAGAGACTATCTCTAATCCTTGACCTTATGATCCTCTCCATCATTTGTTTTCTAGTTTATGAATATCTATACTAATTTTTATTATTTTCTTCCATCTAACTTATTTACATTTGAGCTATGTTTCTTTCTTAACTTCTTAAGGTAAATATCTGGATTTTTAATTTTCAGGCTTTTTTTCCCCCATTATGAGCATTGTAAGCTATACATATTTACTCTAACTTCATGTATTTTGATATGTAATGTTTTTATATAATTTATTTCTAAGTATTTTATAATTTTCACTATGATTTATTGTTTGACTTATGATTTAAAACTGTGTTTCTTTTTAATCCTCTTAATATTTGTTTATTTTTCTTATTGTTACCTTTTTGTTACTAATTTCTAACTTAATTGCTTCATGGTTGCCAAATATTGTTTGAGTGCTACCAAGCCTTTTAAATTTATTGTAAGACTTGATATGTGGTCACTTTTCATAATGTTCTGTGGATCCTACCATTGTTAGATGCCGTGTTCTATGTAACTCCATTAGATCAAGCTTCTTCACTGTGTTGTCCAAGTCTTTTGTGTCTTTACTGATTTTTGTATGCTTGATTAATCAGTTACTGAGAGAAATATAATCTCCCACTATGATTGTAGATTTTTTCTTTCTTCTTATGGTCTGTCAGTTTGTGTTTTATATATTTTGAGCCTTTGTTATTAGGTACCTATAGGTTTGAATTGTTTTATTTTTCTGGTGAATTGAATCTTTTATAATGAAGCGAAACTTGTTTCCCTAGTAATTCTTTTAGTCTTAAAGTCTATTCTGATTAATATTAACATAGGTTTACCAACTTCATTTTGGTATTTTCCGATAGAGCCTGAAGTACAGCTTTTAGAATTTTCTTTATTGAGAGTCTGTTGGTGACAACTTCTTTGATTTTGTTTGCTTGCAAATACACTAATTTTCCCCTTGTTTTTGAGAGAGGTTTTTACTGGATAGAATTAGGGTAGAATTCTAGGTTGTCAGTTATTTTCTCGCCAACACAATGAAGATATTATTCAACTGTCCTCTGTTTCCATCGTTTCCTCTAAAATCTGCTGTCCTGTCTACAGACAAGACTCTCTCCTTTGAGAATAATCTGTGTTTTCCCTCTGGTTCCTTTAAATTGTTTGGTGTTCTACAGTTTCACAAAGCATATCTAGGTTTATATATATTTTTATTTCTCACACTTGGTATAAATTGAAGTTCCTGGTGTGATAGTATCCTTTATGTTATGGGAAATTCTTATCCTGTCTCCTCTTCCCATGAGGCTACAAAATATAAAAGTGAAGGTCACTTTGTTGGCTAATGTCTTCAAGCTAACTTCAGGGATTGGCTCTTATTCTGGGCTTCAGATTTTGCTGAGTTAATATGTCTTACTAACTTGCCAGCTCATCGGTCATTTCAAAAGATGTTTTTCTATAGTTTCCAGTTTGCTTAGTGTTTTCGGTAGAGTTGGCTACATATCGAATCCACCATAGTTCAGGAAATGAAAGCCTATAAGGTTTTCTTTAATACCACAATAATCCTTAACACTTGAAACCACGAAAGACTATACCAAATCTATTAACAGAATGTATATATCCACATGTATTTATTACAGTGGCCAGTCTATTTAATGATTCATTCAATAGATATGATACTATGTTCTTAGTAATGTAATTCATACATGTTTCTTCCAGGCTAAGACAGAAGACAAGCTGGTGCTAGTGGGTTGGGTAGGGGTGCTTTAAACCTGCCAATAAGAGTCTTACTGGAATAGAAGTGAATGATATTGAGTAGATATAGGTAGTTTAGCCTTTAAATGCAAAAGTATATCAGGTACTAGGGAGTTAATTATTATTTCTTAGTAAATTGAGAGAGCTGATGGATTTTTGGCCGATTTTCAGTTCTACACACTGGCAATTCTACTTTAACAGGCTATTTCTCCCTATATAGCTTTTATTCCAAACCTGGAACAGAGTGAGTTAGGATTAGAGATGGTCTCTTTCCTCTTCCACTTACTAGATGCCCAGAACCGCTCACTGTTTTCTCTTGTGGATGCCTGTTGTTTTTTTCTTTTTGCTTTTTTTGTCTTGGGCCAGAGTTGTACCTTCCTATCTCTTTAATCTCCATTTTGTATAGAATTATAGGATTCACTACCTGCAGACCAGCTCTCTTTTGGAGAAGTAAAAAGTGAAAGCATCTAGTTCTCTAATACTATCTCTCTCAATTTCCAACAAACAGGACTTGGTTGGCAGCTGGCATCCCCAGGTCCCCTTCCACTGCCCATGTGTCTGAGTTGCGCTTGGCTGAACTCAACTTCCATGCCTCTTGGCCAGGGGAATTTATAAACTCTCTTTGTCCAAGAGGTTTCCGACTGATAACTCTGATGTGGTTTACTGCCAGGCCAGCGGGTCCTGCTGCTCACTTCTTGGTGTAACTTCTGCGCAAAGGACAGTTGGGTTGTCATTGTCCTCTTCCCTTCCTGTGAGCCTACTAGTGGTGGGGCACAGCAGATGGACATTCTGGCTGCCGTGGGCCTCCTGCAGGCCCAGGGGAGGGAACCATGCCAGTCTCACGTTCTCTTCCCATTACTGCTGCCTCTTTGCCCTGTTAACCTCTCTGTTCACTTTTCATCCAGCGAGAACGGGGATGCACCTCATATGGGGGTTGTCTTAGGTAGGCATGTTGGCACTGGTTGGTGAAGCTTTCCCTCTTTTCCCATCTTTCCCAAAATTCAAGGTGGTAAGAGCTCACCTTGCTGCCACTGCAGAGTAGTATGGCATTTGCTTCCTCTGTCCTCTCTAGCTCCTTTTCTCTCTGACTGTGGCCCCTCTCCCCTACCCCTGTCCCTAACTATCTTAGAGAAAACAAAAACAATTCAGGGGTTATCAAGGATTACAAGGAAGGGACATGTTTTTCTTGGACAAAGACAAATGACCTCCTTCCCTCCCAAAGCCGAGTAGTTTTTGGAAAGGCACTTCCTCTTTTTTAATCTAATATATGCATGCTTTCTACCTGGGAGGCAGAAGCCACAGAGGGGTCCAGTGAGAGCCTTGCGGGCTTGCCAGTCTTCTCTGTGGGTGGGTCACTGGCTGGTTTTGCAGAACATCTGCCCCTCTGAAGCAGGCTGAGGACCAGTCTGCCTGGGGGTCTGATCATTTCCACTAATTTGTAATGGCAGTGCTGGAAACGCTTGCAGCTCAGGGGCCTGTCACCTAGGCTTGGCTTGGAAAAGGAGGTGGTAGACTTTGAGGAGAGACAGAAAGGAGGGAGGGAGGGAGAGAGAGAGAGGGAAAAGGAAAAGGGAAAGAAAGAACAAGGAGCAAAAACAAGTAAAGGAAGCAGAATGTAAGTAACTCACTCTTAGCTTCAGAGGACAGCACTTTTCAGTTTCGACTGCATGACATCAAGTCTCTTGTTAAAATGTTTTCTAAATTGAGTATAATTTACATGTAATAAAATTCACCTTTTGAAGTGTACAATTTAATGAGTTTTGATGAGCAGCTGCATCAGTGTAGCCATCACCATCATCAAAATATAGAACATTCCCATCATCCCTTAAAGTTCCTTCATGCCCGTCACAGTTAGTTCGTCCCTCCCACCCCCATCCCCTCGCAAAACTGTGTTTTCTAAAACTAGAGTTTTGACTTTCCTAGAATTTCATATAGATAAAATCATAAAGTATATACTCTTTTTGCTTCTGGCTTCTTTTTCTTAGCATGATGCTTTTGAGATTCATCCATGTTGTATAGATCAGCAGTTCATTATTTGTGTGGCTGAATTGTATTCCATTGTGTGCATATGTCACAGATTTTTTTTTCTTTTTGAGATGGAATCTTGCTGTGTCACCCAAGCTGGAGTGCAGTGGTGCAATCTCGGCTCACTGCAAGCTCCACTCCTGGGTTCAAGTGATTCTCCTGTCTCAGCCTCCTGAGTAACTGAGACTACAGGGGTGTGCCACCACGCTTGGCTAATTTTTTGTATTTTTAGTAGAGACGGGGTTTCACCATGGTGGTCAGGCTGGTCTCAAACTCCTGACCTCATGATCCACCTGCCTTGGTCCCCAAAGCGCTGGGATTAACGGCATGAGCCACTGTGCCAGCTGCCACAGATATTTTTATCCCTCTACCTGTTGATAGAAATTTCGGTTGTTTCCAGATTTGGGCTGTTGCAAATGAAGCTACCGTGAACACTCACATGCAGGTCTTTGTGCCTCCTCAGCTCTCCTAGGTGAAATCCTCCAGGTGCACATTCTGCCTGTTCTTGTGCCTGCTAGCCTGTCACCAGGTGGGTTCTTCTGTTTTTCTTCCTACGAGTGAGCATCAGATAAGAATGGAATTGTGGATGCCACTACCTGTGCTAGTCCCTAGCACTCACTTAGACTATACTCTATTCTAATTGTCTGTTGACCTGTTTGACACCCTCACTAGGCTACAGACAATTTGGCATAGGAATTAAGAGCACAGGATTCAAATCCCAACTCTGCCATATACTAACTGTGTGACCTTGGACAAATTACTTAACCTCTATGTGCCTCCGTCTTCTCAGCTGCAAAGTGAGGATAACAGCACCTATGCCATGGGGTTATGAAATCAGATAGATAGACAGACATGCTTGGTCTATAGGGAATACTATGTTGTTGAATGACTGGACAAGAAGTAGTATCAGGGTCTGGAATGCACACGTCAGATCTCCTTTTAGCAGCTCATAATGGCACTGGAACTGTCTCCATCAACTGCTCTGTTGCCTGGCACCCACGCACCCCAGTTCCCACTGGATGACAAGCACTGCCTTAACACTGCATGAAGAGTGCTTGCTTCCTTTGTCACCTGCTAGCTCTTCTTCCAGCTTGGATGCTGGCTGCCCCCTCTTACTGCTAAAGTTCTGTTTCTGTTTCCCTGAATGTGTATTACTCTTTGAAAAACATAACTATAAACTGTAAGGGATCCCACCTGTTTGTTTTGTTCCTTCTCTCAGTTCTGGGTCCAGATACATCAACTATCTAGGAAGCAAGGCCTAGAAAGGCCCCACCTCCACACTCTTAAATCCTTATACCCTAGTTCACAAAAATCTTCATGTTCCACAGGGCTGAAAGCCCCCTGTTGACTAGAGACATGGCAAAGGAACCACAGGCTCAGAAATATTTGTCCTACAAGAATGTAACTGTCAGGGCAGCCTTCATCATAGCCAGGGTTGTAGATGCTCATCCCGCTTCTGCAAGCCAAGGGCCAAGGACCCTTGTGGATGGCAGCTCTCTTATTAGGATGGGGGATTGGAGGCCCATGAGGGCAGAGTTGGAAACAAAGATTTAGCCTCACAGCCCTTAATCCAGAGAAGCACTTCCTGGGTCTGACCATATTCTCTCTGAAGAATAAGATGATTCTGGACCAGGGTGATCAAAAGAACTAGAGAAATCAAAATGTAGGATTGATCTTTGATACTCACCAAAGTGGGGCATAAAGTACAATGAAGTACAACCCTCTGTGGGCCTGTGGGAGGTGTTTCTAGAGTCTAGGAACTCCGAATGGTAGTGCGTCACGGTCTCCTTTTATGCGCACTCTGTGTAAAGCATGGTGGTAAGCACCTTCCATGGATAGTCTCCCTTAATTCCGCTTCTGGGAGTAGAAGATGATTATTTTCCCTTACAGCAGTGGGTCTCATCAGGGGGTTCTGATTTTGTTGGTCTGGGGCAAACCCTTGGTATTTGGACTTTTAAACACTCCCCCAGTGATTTTAATGTGCAGCCAAGGTCAGGACCTGTTTTACAGTCAAGGGAATTGAGGCTTCAGAGGTCAAAGTCACTGGCCTGGGGGTCACCAAGCTGTGTGGGGAGGCGCAGTTAGAGCACAGGCCTGTGTGACTGCATTGTTTGACCTGGGACCCTTCTTCTGCTGCCAACCAGAAAACGGTCAGGACCAGGCACGGTGGCTCAGGCCTGTAATCCCAAGACTTTGGGAGGCCGAGGTAGGCAGATCACTTGAGGCCATGAGTTCGAGATCAACCTGGGCAACATAGTGATACCCCAACTCTACTAAAAATGTAAAAATTAGCTGGGCATGGTGGCACATGCCTGTAATCCCAGCTACTCAGGAGGCTGAGGCATGAGAGTCACTTGAACCCAGGAGGTGGCTGCAGTGAGCCAAGATTATACCACTGCACTCCAGCCTGGGTGACAGAGTGAGACTGTCTCCAAAAAAAAAAAAAAAAAAAAACAAGAAGGAAAATGGTCAGTGCTGGCTTCAGGGTGCTGGGCAGGAAACGGTCAGTAGGGATGCAAAGATGCTGATGGCTTTTCCAGTGCATCCCTGCTGACCCAGCACTCTTTAAGAGGCAAGCACGTGTGTGCTCTGAGTCTAAAAGGCTCCTTGGACAGAAAGCCATCAGCCTTAGCTCCTGGCCAGCTCAACAGAGGAGCACACCACCCAGCTGCCCGTCAACTGGTGGTCCAGGCTTAGCTTGGTTGCATCTGGCTTCAAGAAACAAGGACAGATGCTTTTTGATTTCTTTTCTAGTGTCAACTCATAGCCAGGCATAAATGTCTTGGTCCCTGCTGAGGAGAGAAGGGTAGGACAAGTCGGGCAAGTGTGATCTTTTCCAGCCTCACCTCCAGTAATAACTGCAGAATAACAAGGCTTGAGTGCTCACTGCATTTATCAGCACCACGCTGAGGACCTTGCACACATCACCTTATGTTACCTTCACAGGAATCTTGTGAAGTAAAGACTCTTAGTATCTCAATTTTTCAGATGGGGAAACTGAGGCACAGGGCATCTGGCAGCAGAAATGGGAGTGATCCTAGGCAGTTGCTGAGCCCGGCTCAACTCTTAGTCATCATCCTACGTGACCTCCATAGGTCTGTTTTTGCCTTGTTCTTGAATTGTTTCAGGAGCCCCATCTAGTCCCCAGCCTGAAAAATCAACTTGGAGCAAGGGAGATGCTGCTTCATTTCTGGCACAGAGTTGGATCCATAGCAGAGGTTCAGTACATGGTAATTGGTGGATGTATTTTATTTTATTTCAGTTGATTTTATTTCTCCAGATTCTACAATATCACAGTACTGTGATAATAATAAACTTATCCCAGGAATATAACCCAAGTTATCCAGTTTTTTTTAATGTTTTGACTTTTAAGTATTTCTAAATACTCTCCGTACTCTCTTAATTGTGTCACATTCAGTTTTAGTGGCTGTGCTACGTTCACACCCTATAGTTGTCCTAGAAGAGCACCTCTCTGCGCTGTAAGAGCCTCGGTGTCTTTCTTTGAAGGATTCTTTACCGGAATAGAAACTGAAACGATTCTAAATGGTAGCTATGCCTGCACCATCCAGGCCCTCGGAATGAAGTTGTTTGTTTGGTGGGCTCTTCCAGGGTAATCCACACAAAACTCTATCCCAATGTAGTAGCAGACATTGCCGGCACTCTGCTCAGATGGCCTTGGATCACTTTGGCCACTTCTGTGTGCCCATCCATGACAGTCTGTAGCCAGTATTAATTAGAGCGGGAATATGAAAGGTCAGCCACCTTGCCCTAGCAGTGGGGTATGGGGGTGTACAAACTCGGAGGAGGTTCAGTTTACATTCCAGGACCCTCCCTGGGATCAGGCTGAGGCTGGGATGTGGCCTGAGATCATGCTTGGCTTGGCCTCTCCCCTCTCTGTCCTGCTTCTCCACTCTCCTACAGACCACTCTGGGGACATTTCTTCAATGAATCACTCATCTAAGAATCCTTATCTCAGGGTTTCCTTTCGGGGAACATGACCTAAGTGAAAGCAATGTGGGCCGGATGTCTTTCAGACCAGCAAATGCCTCAAATTCTCTTTTAAGCATTCCTTTGAGTGTCCAGGATTCTGCCCTAAGCCTCCACCTAAGCGGGGGACCCACTTCCCAGGAACACTAACCCAGCCCTCCTCCTCACCACTGGCTCATTCCCGTAGGTAGTTTCTGGGCTTTCCAGCTCTCCCTGTCCTCACTTCTTAGCCAGACTTTACTCTGCCTCTGTTTCATTCATTCAATACCCAACAGGTATTGAATTCCTATTCTGTGCCAAGCATCCTCCTGGGTGCTGGCGTACAGCTGTGAATAGAGCAGACAAGGAGCTTGCCCTAACAGACCTTAAGGGAAGAAGGCAATTCACAAGTAAACAAAGAAGCAAGACAGCACACATTAAGATAATGGCTGTGAAGGAAATAAGCTAAGGAGGTGATGGGGTGCCAGTGAGGCAGCCTCCTGGGCTGTGTGCATGGTGTCACCTTCCTCCTCCTCTTCAGCCCTTGCATGCCTGGCCATACTTACTCCTGAAAAGAGCCACCTCTGACATGCGTCTTAATAAATGCCAGTGACATTGTGTTATCTTTGTCTTTCTTGCCCTCTGAGTGGCATTTTGTGAAGTTTAAAACTCTGCATCTTGTTTTCTTCCCTAGGCTTCTGAGGCACCAGCCTCTCCTGGTTTTCTTCCTGCTTTTCTGGCTTCTCCTGCGTAGCCTCCTTTGCTGCCTCCGCCACCCCTCTGCTTGGCTGTTGAGGATCGCAGCTCCCTAGACTCGGTCTGAGGATTTCTCTTCTTACAATGTAGTCTTTCCCCTGGGTGAAGGTGTCACCTCCCCTGGTGTCAGTTTCCATGCATCTCATCTGGACCCCTCTTTGGAAGAACCGACTGTAAATGCAACCCTCTTCTCAACATCTCCACTTGGATGACTCAACACATGCATGACTTGGCTCAGCACCTTCCTACATGCATGACCAACCCACACCCCAGCCCCTGCCTCAGCCTGTGAGTCTCTCCTCTTCAGATGCACCCTGTCTTAGGAAGGGGCATCACTGTCCCCCAAGCTACTTGGGCCAGAAGCCGGACTTCACCCTCTCCTCTCCACCACCTGATACACCTAAGCTGTCACCAAGTCCTGTCCATTCCTCCTCCTAAGGACAAGTGCATGAATCCATCCACTTATCCATCCTGACGTCCACTCCCTCTCCAGGCCACCATTGCTTGACTGCTGCAGGAGATTCCTCATGGGTCCCCCGCATCCTGCCTTGACTCTTCCAGACTGTTTGCATGGGCCCTGATCATGTCTGTAATTTCTTGCTGAACTAAAGATAATTGAAAATTCTTCCCAAGGTATGCACCACCCCAGGCGATGGGCCCTGTGTACTTCTCCAGCCTCACCTCCAGCCACTCTTCTTTCTCCCTCTCCTTCAGCCTTCCTAACAGACATTTCATTCCCAGTTGTGGCCTTTCCACACGCATTTCCTTTTCCCTGGGAAGCTTTTCAGGGAGGCCCATATGTGTGAAGGCTGCTTTCTTTTTCCCTGAAGTGGCGTGATCACCACTGGGATGTGGGGTGAAAGAGACCACTACTGCCTCTCTATTCCCTCTCTACTGGGAAATTTGGAAGAGGTCTAGGTGGAAGCACAGAGAGTGGGGAGAGGGAAGGGGTAGACAGGCCCAGCCCAGGGACAGGCAATAAGGGGGTACGTTGTCTGAAGAGAACATAAAAGCAATAATGTAATCAACGAAGTCGGTTAGATTTTGACTCTCACCTTGCACCAAAAATTCTAAAACCTGTTGATGCAAAATACTCTACCCCCAAGGGAGGAGTGCTCCCTCCTCTTCCCTCCACTGGATGTGGGAATAACTCTTGGGAGCCTACCAAGTAATAGCAGCAATCATTGTCATTTGCTGACCACCCAGTGCCAGGCACTTTGTTAGATATGTTAGGATTCTCATCACATTAAATCCTTATAGCAGCCGTGTAGGACAGGGCTTGTGGGACCCACTTTAAAGGTGAGGAAACTGAGATTAAAGAGGAAAGCTGGCACAGGCACATCTTGAACTGCTGGCCAGGAAACCCTGCCCATGGGCAGCTATTCTTGAGCAGGGAACTGACTGCATTGGCCTGGGCAGAGAAGACTTTCTGAGATATATATTATATATCTCAGAAATATATTATATTATAGATATAAAAATATATATATTATAAAAAATATATATATATATATATTTTTTCCCTTCCGAATAGCTCTCACAAGCATTGGACTTCCAATAAATCTGCTTTAGGGCAGGGCTTTGTAATTCAACATGAACCCTGAGATGCTCCAGATTCTGCTGACAGGGGAGAAGATCATGGCCTGAGAATATTTTGGTTCAGGGACAATAATGTAGATTTGGATAAAGATCAGGCTGGACTTGAATTCTAGACCTACTACTTACAGGATCTTGGGCAGATTATCCTCAGAGCCTCAGTTTCCTCTCCTATAAGCTGGGGGGTAATAATAGTACTTCATAGAGCTACTAGGATAGTGAAATGATGCAATGAAGGTGACACTTTCATGAGCGTGCTCGTTAGGTGATTAGACTCTATAATGCATATTAAGCTCATGGCAGATTAAATGATATGTAATGGATATGTGACAATCAGCTGACATGAGGCGTTCAAGACCAGCCTGGCCAATGAGGTGAAACCCTGTCTCTACTAAGAATACAAAAAATTAGCCGGATGTAGTGGCGGGCACCTGTAATCCCAGCTACTCGGGACGCTGAGGCAGGAGAATTGCTTGAAATCGGGCAGGGGAGGTTGCAGTGAGCTGAGATTGCTCCATTGCACTCCAGCCTGGGCAACAAGAGCAAAACTCCGTCTCAAAATAAAATAAAATAAAATAAACAATAGATATGTGACAAACGTTTGTCTCCTTCCACATAAACATCATCAGGAGAGTATAAATGTTAATTTTTCTTTTTAGGTAGACATCCTACTCTTCAGGGAGTCCATTAAATAGACAAGAGACACTGAAAACACCTAGAGGTGAATAAACCACATCAAATGAGAGCCCACATTTCTGGTTTAAGTTATTTCCTAGTGAACGAGTTACTTCTTCAGGAACAATCAGTAAATGGATACGTTTCCTGGACATAACATCTAGTTAAAAAGGAGCTTGCTGATGTAATTCAGGATATAGTGGCAGAGGTTTTATTTGTAACAGTTTTGTTTTATTTCCTCATTGATGCTACAAGGAGACATCCAACATGGCCATAGCATGTGTCCACCTTCCGCATCTTGTGCAGACCTCAGTGGCAAAGATGCCAGCCCATGGGGCTGAACTGCTCTTCTTCTTTGCGAGGAGGGAGCAATTGGTGTATTAATTAAGCAGTGGAATTTTACTGCTTGCTGAATGAACAGATCTGGTCTGTCTTCTAGCCTGGGAACCAGCGCTCTTAGATTTTTATATTATTTCTTCAAAACAATAAATTCTTACAACCCTCTATTGAGAAAACAAAGCCTCCACTTGCTTCATCTGGAAAGAAGCTCCATTTGTCTCTCTTCCTACCTAGAGAGACACTGCTACCTTCAGAACTCAGACGGAGGATGACTCTGTGCTGATGGCAGCCAGGTGCCTTCGTAAATTCTTAGAGAGGACTTATTCCACCTCCTTTGTACCTCCAGCATGCAGAGGTGGTGTGTGTGTGCATGCACGTGTGCATGTATGATCTGTTTACCTGTGGGCAGGCTGACCTGAAGATACATCTCAGCCCTGAGGGTCCTTGCCTGAGCCGGGACAGAGAGGTAATGGTAAATGGCAGAAATCCTGTGGATAGAAGTTATGAACCTTGGGTCTTAGGCTGTGGGAGGCACTACTTAGAGATGAGTGCGAGATGATGCGTTTTGGTGATGGTGTTGTCAGCAGTTCTTCTGAGACTGGATTCTAGATCACTTCCTGCCCCTTCCCCCTCCAGGGAGACTTCCAGGAAGCAAGGGCCTTCCCTACTGCCCTGCTGGCTTTGTGTTGATTGATGATGGCTAGAGGAAACTAAGTTTTTCTTATGTTGGATAAAAAGAACCTAAATTAATTTTGTGTTCATACAGTGAGAACTTTGGTTCTAAGATGCACCAAGACTAAAACAAACAACAAACGGATGAAACCAATATTTCCTGCCCCCAGGATGCTGGGAGGTTAAGTGACTGCTTTATTGTGCAGAGTGCAGGGACCCTCTGAGAGCAAAATGATGCCAGTGGGGATGGCGGGCTCTGACTTTTTCCTGGTCTGCCCTTTCCCTCCACTCTGGGTCCTCCTTCTCTCAGCACCTCTCTCTCTCTCTCTCTCTCTCTCTCTCAGCCCTTTCCTTCCACCCTGTGTCCTCCTCTCCCAGCACTTCTCTCTCTCTCTCTCTCCCTCCCTCCCTCCCTCAGCCCTTTCCTTCCACCCTGGGTCCTCCTTCTCCCAGCACCTCCTCCCCCTCTCGCTGTCTCTCTCAGCTGTTTCCTTCCACCCTGGGTCCTCTTTCTCCCAGCACCGCCCCCCGCTCCCTCCCTGTCTCCATCCCCCAGCCCTTTGCTTCCACCCTAGGTCCTCCTCCCAGCATCAAAGAATTAGGTCATTCAAAGCATCTCCTCTTCCTAAGATTGTGGATCTCACCCACCACATGCTGTCCTTGATGTGGGGCCTGACAAAGGTTCTCTCCATGATCAGACGTTAGGCTCTTCTCAGCCTTTTTTTCAACTAGGGGTCAACTTTTGAGCTTCTGTGTTTGTCTCAGCATTGTCTAGTTGTAGCACGAATCCGGTTTAGACAGAATCCTCCATCCTCAATATCTGGTCACCCTTGATATCTGATTGGGTTCCTCATCTGTCTTACGCTGTTCCTGCTGCTGTAACAAAATACCTTAGAATGGGTAATGTATGTACTGCTCACTATTCTGGTGGCTGGGCAGTCCAAGGTCAAGGCACCAGCAGATTCAGTGCTGACGAGGGCCTGTTCTCCAGAGGAGATGCCTTCCACCTGTCTTCAGATGGTGGAGGGGGAGGGATTTTTCTCTTCAACCTTTTTTTATGAGGACACTAATCCCAGCCCTCATGACCTCATCACTTCCTAAAGGCCCCACCTCTTCATTCTATCACACTGGTATTAGGTTCCAACATAAGAATTTTGGGAAGACACCAACATTCGGACCATAGCATCATCCTCTACCATCTGCCAGGTGATGTCTGCTCAACCTTCCTGCCTTCAGCAAGAATCCTGTTAGGCCAATTTAACCAGAATCCCCCCTTACCTCTGATGTTTCTGCATTAATTTTCCATCCGCTGACCCCTGCCCTGCTCCTTGACTGTGCATTCCCACTTTTCTTTGTATTTGGAGTTGATCCCAATCTCTCCCCCTGACTGCAGAACCCCACCGTGGTGGTCCCTACATCAATCTTGGTGGTTTCCCTAAATAAAGCTTGCCCTATAGTTCTTTAGCAAGTGCCATTGAATCATTTTTTCTTTAACGAGCCCTCCATGACTGCTGTCAGGATCCTCTGTCACAGTAGGGGCCACTTCTTTCCAAAGACCATGTGATAGACCTCTTTGAGACAGGAGAACTGGAGTTCATTAAAAAGCATGCCTTGGCTAGGCACAGTGACTCACGCCTGTAATCCCAGCGCTTCGGGAGACCAAGGAAGGCGGATCACAAGGTCAGGAGATCGAGACCATCCTGGCTAACACGGTGAAACCCTGTCTCTACTAAAAATACAAAAAATTAACCAGGTGTGGTGGTAGGCACCCGTGTTCCCAGCTACTCAAGAGGCTGAGGCAGGAGAATCGCTTGAACCCGGGAGGTGGAGGTTGCAGTGAGCCGAGATCACACCATTGCACTCCAGCCTGGGTGACAGAGAGTGACACTCTGTCTCAAAAAAAAAAAGAAAAAAAAAAAAGCATGCCTTTTTGAGTGGGAATACAAGGAACGTGGAAAGGAGCTGGGCCTCATTCACAAACTTGAGTAGAATTTCACCTCTGGCCAAGTGGCGATCAGAAAAGCAGTGGGCCAGGCACCTAATGCAGTTGCCTCCACATATGTTGACAGGAAAGGTTCTGTCTTTGTACACCATGCAAGTTCACAGTGGTTAAGGAAGGACCAGATAATTCAGCACTAACCTCTGAAGAAGAGGAATGCTCATAAGCTGGTTGATGCCTATACATTTCACTCATCAACTTGAATCCTGAAGCTTTTTAAAAAATAAAAGCTACTATGTATTGAGAGTTTTACTTTGGCGGTAGACATTGTTTTTATTCCCATTTTACAGAGTGGAAAACTGCTGCATAGAAAGGTCCAGGGATTCACCAGATGTCACAGAGCTAGTAAGTGGCAGATCTGGGAATCGCCCCTAGGAAGCCTGGCTCCAGAAGTACTCCCTCCACCACTCCACATTGTTAAATGTGTCAAAATATATTGATATTCATTAGAAGTAACTATGAGTCACTCGGTGTGTAATATGTTGTATATAATATTCAATTCATATTCATCAGGGTAGTGCCATGATTAGTGGTGAGTTATATATTATTTTAATAACTGAGGGTACCAATAAATGTTCTTTCTCACTTTGCTCAAACAGTCTCTCTGTCTTTAAGCTGTTTCTTTGCCCGTAGCACTCCTATTTTTCTATAGGTCATGTTCTCATTCTCCTAATATAGAGCAAATAAATGTTTATCAGTCACTTGATGTATTCCTGGGGGATGTTCACAGCCACACCCTGTCCTGACGCCTCACTTCCTGCCTCAGAGGGCCCTCCTCAGCCTTGCCTCCTACTCCTCTCCTCACGGTTAGCCAGAACAGCCTTCCCTTGGGCCTGCTTCCTTTGGGTCCAGTTATACCTCTAAACAAATTGCAATCTTTAAGTAATTTTTAAAAAGATATATATTTATTTAGTCTGAAATGTGCCTTTCTCTGGTCAGCACTTCTGATTGGCCTGGGTGGCCTGCATTAGCACACCGGGTTGCCAAGAGTCTGGTCCTGCTTTTTGGTTAACCTAAGCACCTTTGCCTCTGGTAATGTTCGGCCATTTGAAGTCCTAATATGGTCATTGGACTCCCTGGATCTGAACAGCCCACCATGGAAGCATTCTCTAAAGCGGGTGGAATGAAGGCTGGGGCCAGACTGCGTGGGGTGTGTAGGGGTAGATGAGTTTATGGGTGGGAGACCAAAGCGGGCAGATGGAAGGGAACTGGGTTCGTGGGGAAAGGAGAGGGATCTGCTGGACATCCTTCACCGAGAGGTAGAGGACAGGAGAGCCTGCACAGAGAGGCCTGCTTGGGGCCACCCAGGTCTTCAGCAGCTGCACCTCTCAGTACTTGGGCTTCTTTCCCGCCTGAATCAGTGAGCCTGTTCATCCTTTCATAAAAGGATCAAGTTTTCCAATGTGCAGCTTGGCTTATTACTTCCTTACTCTTGCTTACGGACCCGACCATACTAAAACTTGTGAGATTTTTGTTTTCTGGAGGGTGGTAGTGGGGGAGGGTCCTGACTTGCTGTTGCAAGGTTAGTTTCTCTTCTGCAAAGTGGCCAGGAAGGGAGCCCTTGCGGCATGCTTCTAGAGTATGTTTTTTAGATTGCTTAGTAAGGCCTGGGTTACCTGTTAAATATAGACAACATTTTAATTTATTTCCAAGTAGACAGACTTGGGACCTTTCAAAGCCAACATGCAAAGGACACAGTCACCTTCAGTGCTGGGTTACAGCAGAGAGCAATTTCAGGCCTCAGATGTCATTCGCAGTACCCTTAGCACTGGTCATTGTTGAGCCACGATATTTGAAAACGTTGTGTTAGAGTATGTTCATGCCAGCCTCACTAGAGCTCATTTTGAATTTCTGGATAAACATTCTGGTGTTGCTACATGTTTTGGTAGTGGAAATGTTTGAATGTTTGCCATTCTGGGTGATGGAAGGAAAATAGAACAAGCAAGTGGTGAGATCCTTGGTCTCAGTGTTCAAGGGTAATGCAAACAATATAAGGTTAACATGGAACGAAGGCTGAGAAGCCACATTTGCTGTATACCTTGATAGGAGAGACTAAGGTAGCTAATAAACGTAAGCTTGAATCTATAAGGCAGCCCTGTGAGTGAGCTAGTGGAAGAGTATAGGTTGTGGCTCCAGACTGCTGAATGTGAATCCCGTGTCCTCCTCTTACTAGCTGGGTCGTCTTGGACAATTTACTTAATTTCCCTTCACCTCAGTTTTCTCATCTGTAAAATGGGGAGGTCAGGTTAATACTATAGCATAGCGTGGTTAGGAAGAGTGAATGAGTTAATATGTATGAACTGCTTTGAATAGTGGCCTGGTACTTAGAAACTGCTACATAAGTTTTGTTAAATATATAAAATAGGCTGGGCATGGTGGCTCATGCCTGTAATCCCTGTACTGGGCGTGGTGGCGAGTGTCTGTAATCCCAGCTACTCAGGAGGTTGAGGCAGGAGAATCACTTGAACCCGGTAGGTGGAGGTTGCAGTGAGCTGAGATCATGCCACTGCACTCCGGCCTGGGCAACACAGAGTGAGACTCCGTCTCAGAAAAAAAAAAAAAAAATATATATATATATATATATATAAAATATATATATACACATATGTGTATATTCATATATAATAAATATATAATGTATATTCACATATAATAATATAAATTATATAATGTATTATATAGAAACATGGATATTTAATATATAAATATATAAAAACATGTATATTTATATATGAATATAAATATATATGTACATGTATATAAAAAGCCTGAGGCTCTGACAGGTGAAGTAAGTTATACAGAGGCCCCTCGGCTAGTCAGCAGTGATGTTAGAATTTGAGCCCAGCACTCTTAGGCTCCAGAGCAGAGTTTCTCAGCCTTGGCACCACTGACGTTTTAGGCCAGATGATTCTTTGTTGTGAGTGCTGTCCTGGGCATTGTAGGCGGTATAGCAGCATCCCTGGCCTCTACCAGGGGCCACTGGGTAGCGATGTCAACCCCCTGCCCCGAGACGTGACAACCAAAAATGTCTTTCGACATTGATGAATGTTCCCTAGGGCGGCTAAACTGCCGCTGGTTGCAAACCACTGGGCAGAGAGAGGGATTAACACCCTGGAGAGAGGTTTGCAGCAGCCCGACTTCTCAGTTCCGGGGTTCAGAGCCCAGTTCCCATTTATCACCTTATTTCCTTACAGACCAATGGTCAGAAGGCCAGGATCATGGTGGCTGGTATGTGTACACACAGCAGCCGAGAAGCCTCTATATGTGGGTTTGAGCCAGAGGCTTCTCAACTGTGGATATTTTTGTTTTTCTTTTCTTTTGAGGATCTTGCTTTGTCACACCCAGGCTAGAGTGCAGTAGTTGCACGAACGTGGCCCACGGCAGCCTCAACCTTATGGGCACTAGCTGTCCTCCTGCCTCAGCCTCCCGAGTAGCTGGGACTACAGATGTGTGCCACCACCCCCAGCTGATTTTTGTATTTTTTTGTAGAGATAGGGTTTCACCATATTGCCCTGGCTGGCCTTGAACTCCTGAGCTCAAGCAAACTGCTCGCCTCGACCTCCCAAAGTTCTGGGATTACAGGCATGAGCCACCGTACCCAGGCTTTGCTGTTTTTTGAGCTGTTTTCTTTTCTTCTTTTTGGCTGGGCACGTTCGGACCATAAGGTGGGCTAGGCTATGTGGCTGGTTTGAGTTTCTCTCTGTGACTGTCAGCAGCAGAGTCCATGCAGCCACACTGACCCAAGCTGCCTTTCTTGGAAGCACAGCTGGTTGATGTAACTGGAGTCCCAGTGTGAAGGGCTCCAGAGCAGAGGGGTCAGCCGACAAGAGGAGAGCCAACGTTCACTGTTTATCGTTGCCACATCCCGATACTGCCTCACTCAGCACTTATTCTGATTTGCAACATCTGGGTCTTTTTCTTCTCCTCCTGCCTTCTCTGTGCTCTCTTTGGGTTTCGGAACTTGAGCCTGTGGCAGCAGCAGTGGGCTGTGGTTCAGAGCGTCTGGGCAGATGTGAGATGTGAGCAGAGCCGCTGTGTTCTTGGCACTCAGCTGCTAGTTCCGCTCTTGAAGCCCCATTTGTAAGAAATATGTTGACCAGCCGCTCAGTGTCTCTGACCAAGTTCTTAGAAAAGTCTTAGAGCTAGCAATATGTGTTACTCCTAGTGGGTGGGTGTGGAGGGGATGGGATGGGGAAAGAAGTTTTTTGTTTATTTGTTTGTCTGAAGATAAAGCTCTGGCGTTTGGACTCATTTAAAGAGAGCTATGCAGAGTCTTGTTTGAATGTCTGTTTTTATGGCTTAATGGCTTTACATCAGTAGTCACAGCTTTGGTGTCCAAATATTTTAGTTCTGGTTCAGAACCTACTTTTCCCTTGTTTTGATGCAAGCTGTTTTCCTAGGGTACTCTATTTCTTTCCAATGGAAAGGTGATACTCACCCTTGCACTGAATGAGTGTTAATAGCCGATAGGGAAACAGGCGGCTCTTGTGGGGGCAGAACCGATGTGCCTTTCTCCTTAAAATCTCCAGGATGCTTTCTCTTTGTGAATGTTACTCCTTGCCTTTTCCCATTGGAAGGCCATCTCTTTTCACAAGCAATGAAATCAGGACATGGGAAGAAGTGACTGTAGGAAAAAGAAGACAGCTCGTCAGTAAACGTAATTAACCCCGATCTCTGGAGGGCTGCCTCTTGAGCGAGCTGTGTTCTAAACCAGCCCGAATGGATGTTCAGGACAGAAAGAGAAAGTGAGTTACCAAGACTTCCGGGGAGTGCTGTGAGCAGGGGTTCCTTTCCTACCTGGAGGGAGCCCCACACATTCAACTCATTTGCTGAGTCCTAGCCAGGTGCTGTGCTGGGGACACACCGATGACAGCCTGTGGAAATGCTGGGCCTGGTGGACCCAGGAAGCGCTGACTCCCAGAGGCGGAGGGGCAGCCCGTCTGTGCAGCATGGACCTTGCTGTGGTAACCCACACCATCAGCCCTTCTGCCCTGTGACACCAACACTCCACTGTCAGGAAGCACAGTTAAGGGGAAATGAGTTTTGTATTTTAGCAAAGTTTAATTGAAACTCAAAATTCCCCCCCAGTTGGATGCAAACTCTCTTATATGAGTAGAAATAACTGTGCAACCCAGAATTGGGAAATAAGTTTGGGGCTTTTGGGGTTGGGCCTACCTGCTGTTTCCCTGGTTTTCTCTGTGTTCCTGCATATTGATTAGAATTCTTGTCCCTGTTAGTCCAGGGGTGAAAGGGGAAGGCTGGTAAGTTTGGACACATTAATCTTACACCAGACGAGTTTCCTGGAAAAAGATCAGGTCAGGCATAAAGCAGGGCAGTCCTGCTGCAGGTTATGTAAGGAAGCTTGCCCAGAGACCTGGGTTAACAGGCCTCGTATTTCTCATCCCCCTGACCCCAGGGTTGTAGACAATTGCCCTTCAGTTAGCTGCCTGGCCAGCCCACGCCTTGCCCAGACTTGGAGTAAGGTTTCTGGAATCAGACAAATGTGGGCTTGAATCCTGGCTCCACCACTTACTAGCTGGTTGTCAGGGGGGAAGCTGCTTAACTTCTCCAAGCCTCAGGCAACTCATTTGCAAAATGCTCCAAGGATTAAAGGAGAAACTATATAAGAAGGGCCATGGATCATTCATCCCCCAAACCTCAGCATCACACAATAATCCCAGGTAACAAACCTGCACATGAATCTAAAATAAAAGCTGGAAAAAATAAATAAGGGCTGTCACAGTGCCTGTACTGTGGCTCTTCAGAACTCAACCCAGTTGTCACTTGGCCCAAGAATCAGCCCTTCCTGGATTCCAGGTCCCTCATTTGTGCCCCGAGCATCTTTTCTACCCCTAGCTCTTGTTCACTTTTCTGTTTCTCCCTTTAGGCTGTAAGTACCTTGGAGGCAGGTGCTATGTTTGGTTGTCTCTGTGCTCAGAGCCTGCACCAAAGCAGCCAGCACTTAAGGAGTGCTGACTGAGCATTCCAGGCTTGGTTCTAAGTAATTTACTTGTGAAAATTTATTTAATCTACACAGTAACCCAAGAGGTAGGGACTAACATCATCTCCATTTTACAGACAAGGAAACTGAGGCACAGGGTGATTGAATCACATATCCAGTGGCACAAAGCTAGTCATTGGCTGAGCTAGGATTTGAACCCGGTACATCTGTTTCAGAATCTGTTCTCTTAACCACTGTGCTGTCACTTGAGTTGTTCATCGGATGGTGAGTGGATGGGGAAATGTTATTATGGTTAAACTATTATTAGTTGTTAATTCCGGGCAAGCCACTTACCTTTCTAGGTCTGCTTCTTTGTTCATTAAGTGGGGAGCAGGGTTCTTGTGAGGATTAGATGGGAGTGATAAGTATAAAGGAGATTGCAAACCCTGTCCAGAGTCATCACCTTGGAAGTGTCACCATGGTAATCAGAGTCTGTCATTCCTACAGGGAGCTCCATCCACAACTGTTCTGGAGGGGACAATGGGTGCCCTCATTCCCCACAGAGCTCCCTACCTTCTCCGTCCATACACACTGACATGTGGGAAATGAAGGCCTACCCTCTCAGGCTTTCATACTCTAGAATGCAGTGAATTTCTGCTCTTGGCAGCCCATGAAAAGGACTAGAGTCCTCCATGCTGTCCTTTGACCATGGAATACAGGAGAGTTTAACCTGAGGCCCTGCAGGAGAGTTGAGGCACGGTGTCCCTCCCACCCCAGGAAGAAGGGGGTGCTGCGCTTCAGACTCTGCGTAGGTCTGGAATGGCAGTGGCTCTTGGGTAGTGAGGTGGCCGTGTCGGGGGCGTTGAGAAGGTGGATGATGTGATTGTCGGTGACTCCACAGCTCCTGCCTTTTGATATTCCAGCCATGGAAAGCTGCAACCAAGGTTTCCCAGCAAAGACTTGGAATGCAAAGCACACTTTAAAGTGTGTGAGTGTGTGTACTGGGGGTTGGGGGTGGGAGTGTGTGAGGTGTAGGGTGTGTAGTGTGTGTGTGTGTGAGATATGTGTGTGAGGTATGTGGTGGTGTGTGTGATGTGTGAGGTATGTGGGGTGTGTGTGGGGGGGCATGTAGTGTGTATGTGTGGGGTGTGTGTGGTGTGTGAGGTATGTGGTGTGTGGTGTGTGTGTAAGATATGTGGGTTGTGTGGGTGTGGTGTGAGGTATGTG